>NW_022280049.1:136265-140735 GCF_004355925.1 Anarrhichthys ocellatus | reverse complement strand
GTGTGTGTGTGTGTGTGTGTGTGTGTGTGTGTGTGTGTGTGTGTGTGAGAGAGAGAGAGAGTTGCTGATGACTGATGTGGACCTGAAACAGATGGTGTTTGATCCCCTGGTTTTATAAACTGTTGGATTTCACCCATATAGCAATGTGTCAAGGAGAAGCAGCCATTTAAAGGTCATTAAATGTCCAAATCTGTAGTCCTGGATGGAACTATTACCTTAATTTATCATCCATTTATTCAATTTTGCTTCATAAAAAAATTAACTAGAAATGAACCAAGACATTTTTGAGGTCTGTCTTAAAACAATAGTCAGGTGCCCATATGAACAAGGAAAGTGGTTTTGCTTCCTGCCACCACTCATCCTGTTCATACTGGCCCTGAAGAGGTTTTTCACACCATCAAGAGAAGCAGAACATTTACTGTTGTACAGATTATAGAAGCCGCTCAGCTGTATTGTGGCCATGAGCCTATTGTATGTTGTACTTTAATTTTCTGTGGGTATCCCACACATACTTATGTTAGAAAATGTGTTGAATTTGGGAATTTACTGAGTAGCTACTTTGCAGTGTCATTACTCATCACACCTGTGATAATGGAACATGGAAAATGCTAAGAGATGGATAGAACCGAGGTGGGATAAAGGCATTTGTGGATTCAGATTTACTTAAACTAATCCAGCATATACCAGCATGAAGAACACTTTCCAGTAAAACAGTATACACACTTCCTGTGTGTGTGTGTGTGTGTGTGTGAGAGTGAGAGTGATTGTGTGTGTGAGAGAGAGAGCGAGAGAGAGACTTGAAGATAGAAGCAGAGAGGTCTTCGGTAAAAGATCATTACTGAGGCGGGAAAACATTCCTCTCGCCAAATATGGACTGCATATACCTTACACTGCGGTTTTGTGTCTGTGTGTGTGTGTGTGTGTGTGTGTGTGTGTGTGTGTGTGTGTGTGTGTGTGTGTGTCAGTGGTAAATGGCTGTAGCTCTCGGTGGTGTGGGGAGCAGCTCAAAGAATACAAAATAATTAAAGGACATGCAGTGGATCTGCTTTTTGTGGTGTATAGTATTGTCTGTGGCTATAGTGAAAGTAGCCCAGTGTTTTTCATTTCTTTGCTAATACTAAGTAAACACAGATTCTTCTTCATTACCAAATGTTGGTGTTGTGGCCTTCAGGAATAATTCAGTGTTGTTTGGTGCGTGTCTTTTTGTATACGTATATCTGTATGGGGATAGATTGGATCTCTCTTCTTTACAGAGGGAACCTGTGGTCCGTTGGGTTCCCTTTGATTCTGCTGCTCAATAGAAGCACTTTGAATCGGAGAGCGATGTGGCTAGTTGCTGTTTTTAAGGTTCATTTTCTGATTGGGCTTTGAAAACCTGTAAATACGCTCTCAGGTTGTATACATCTATCTCTATAAATGTTTACATGTTCTGACAAGTACAGGTTTGTGTGGTTGTAGCAGAGAGTGTGGTATTTATCAATTGTTACTCTGTCAGCTCACCTGCAGTCTGGAGGGGAAATGTTTCACTTCCTGTGACACAGGATATCCATCACCTTGTCAGGATGATTCAAAGGTCACCTAGTCGACCAGGTGGCTGGGCCATCGCTGTCACTTTGCCTTCCATTGGACAGCTGGCCAGTGGTTTGATTGATGGACAGCTGTGGCCCAGAGTTGCTTCTACCTCACAGATTGATGAATGGTTTCATTTTTTCGCAAGGACGCACACAAGACGGATTTGTTTTTAAAATGGGAAATGCTGTATCTTTTCTGAACTCGTGTAAAATGGAGGGTCTGCACATTTGTCATTATGTGTGTGTTTTCTCATGGAAGAATGAGAGTTCATGTTCATAGTTTCGTTTGATTTCACTTACATTCTTTCACCTTAGTTTAAAATCAACACCAATGTCTATTGGTGCCTTGTCTGTTGTGTTGCTTTCTTTTGGTATTGGTGCACTGCACCTTGATTTACTTGAACGATTATCAACGATCTGTTCATTATAGTTAACATTAATCGATCAAATGAGTCATATGACATGTATAAACACGCAGCCTCAGTTACTACTCTACATGAGAAGGAGCGAGCTGTAGTTCATCCTTTTCTCCGCAATTTCCAATCATGGTGTGGTATTCAGTTTAATTCTACAACTGCATCATGATTTACTGCGCCAGCCGTTTACCAGATCATTATGTTCAGTAAAATGTCCATAGCTTATGATGCAGCTCTTTAAAGTTAGTGTTCTCATAAAACCTGAAATGGAAACATAATGTTTTTCACATTAGAGCAATGAATGCTTTCCTGCATTCCTTTCCTATTGAAGCAAGCAATTATTTTCAAGTAAATTGCTGAGTGCACTTTAAGAGAGACATTTCCTATAGACGACTACAAATAAAGAAGTTTATGCATACGTTATAAATTGAAGTTGTAGCCACAACATATCCTGTGCAACTAAATTATCTCAAGTCAAAGGAACCAATGGAGCAGTCAGCTCCATTGGTCTACGAAGCTCAGAAAAAGCAAGTGCTGAGATCATATTGTAGCACATACTGTTACCCATGTCAATGATGAATGTCACAATATCACATGCTGTTGTAAGAATATCTGGATCTGGAGAGAGACACAGGGGAGCTTGAAGGCATTACGAAATAGTTATTTTTGCTGCGTCTGTTAGAGGACTTTGTTTGAGTGTTGACAGTGACAGCTCCTTTATTTCTATCATCCATTAAGAGCCAGCTAAGTTATTAGTGCTAGGAATGAGTCCTCCTGCAGAGAGACAAACAAAACACAGCGGTGTTCTCAGGCCTCATAGAGACTGTCAATCAACACCCGTGTGAAGTTTGTAATAAATGGTAATCCAACTGAGGGACAGAGAGGGAGAGAGACGAATGTCTGTGGTCTGTCCTTTTGCATGTTGTCGCTGCATAATTTCCACCATGGATTCTTTTAATTACATTTTAGAGAGCAGACGCTATTTGTTTTGTTTTCCCTCCGGTATCTCACCTCTATAGAGTACATCTTACACTTGACTGTGTCTTCTCCTTTCTTTTCACAACTGTCACCATTTGTAAATGATTTCTCAACTACTCTTCTTTTCCTACCTCTTTGTTTTATAAGGAGAGAAGATTAAATACTACTTTATGAATTGGCCAGTCCATGTCTCTGGCATGTACCTGATTACAGACTGCAGGTTTTTCTCTGCTTCGACATGGAGGCCATCAGCACCTCGGTGAACAGTGTTGCTTACATTGATTATGTTAGATTTTTTTTCTCGAGGAACATGCAGTTGACATTTATTCATATTTCATGCGAGGTACTTTATGGTAACCATGTTAGTAAATGAAATGTTAGCCACCAACAGTTAGTCAACTGATGAGATTTTCAGTGACAACAAGATGAAACAGCTTCAGCATCAAAACACGAAGTGCTCATTCATCTTTGAGTGAATGTATGACCCCCCCAACTTTTTTGGTGACCGTGCTTTTAAAGTTTTTGCCCCCAGATGTTGGTGTGAGCTACAGAGACATTTTAAACTAGATTATTTTTTTATTTAAGCATGCACAATTTTCAGAAACAGGATTAATAATCATTTGATCAGTTTTACTGAATGTACTTTAGCTACTACCAAATGCTTTGATTGATTTTTTGGTTTGTTTTCATCTCTTCTATGTGAAATTCTTGTTTTTATGTTATTTTCAACTATTATTGTTTTGATTTTAAGTCTGTTATCTGTGTTTTTATGTGGTGAAACCTTATGCTATCATCATACTCAGGTCCCTCTTGTAAAAGAGATTCCAAATCTCAATGGGATTATCTTGAATGCATGAAGGTTAAAATATAACCTATATCACGCCAGGTCAACTGCTTGAAGTAGGAATTAACGGTCGCCTTCCACCACACAAGCAAGAACCTCATTAATTAGAGACGCGGCTCATTTCACAAATTTTCAAGTCAAGACAACAAGTTAAAATAACTAGAGTTGACAAGGACATCTCTTAAACTTATAGAACTAGCTGGTTGAACATTCCTAACCTTCAGGTCATCTGCAGGAAGTACATTTGATACTATATACACACACAGGTACAGGTTGGGGCTATGTGCATTCATGCAGGTTTAGATGCACAGGTAGAGTTCTGAATTGCTGTGTAATTGTATTTCTGAACTCAAGCTTGCAGCTTAGCCAAGCATTCAGGTTCTCCGTTATAATATTCACACATGCATACAAAATTTATCATGAGTCCTGAATTAGCTTCTAGACCGCAGACCCTTCCTCCGAAACCCTCATCTTCCTCCTTATCAACAACAATACGGCACTTAACTGGCCTAAATTGTAAAGCTCCCAACTCTAAGCAGGAGAGGGAGGTTAACTCAGGTCTTGGAGTCAGAAAAGAAGGGAGATATAAACACTCAGGGTACTGAGGTACTGTGGTGTGTGTGTGTGTGTGTGTGTGTGTGTGTGTGTGTGTGTGTGTGTG
>NW_022280049.1:125378-136255 GCF_004355925.1 Anarrhichthys ocellatus | reverse complement strand
GTGTGTGTGTGTGTGTGTGTGTGTGTGTGTGTGTGTGTGTGTGTGTGGTGTGTGTGTGTGTGTGTGGGCGAGCTGGCAGACAGCAGGCAGTAAACTGATAAGCAGGGTAGAGCCTATTAACTGTTTGGCCTGCAGCCTGAATGTCACTGGTGACTTTTTCTCTGGTCAGAAACATTGTTATGGTGTCAGAGCCAGTGGGATGGTTTCCATCATGGTGTTCTTGTTGCATTTATTTTGGAAGGAGCTGTTTTGAATGAAAAGTGTGTGTGTGTGTGTGTGTGTGTGTGTGATGTGTGTGTGTGTGTGTGTGTGTGTGTGAACGTTAGGTGAACGTTATTGTTTCCATCTATTCTTGAAGATAATATTATAAATAGAGCAGAAAAAGCTCATTTTGAAAGCTGATTTTTTTAACTTATACCCTTGTTTTTGTTTTGCTCTGAATTTGAATGACGTGATTTTTATATACACAGTTTATCAGATGGTTGATTACAGAGGTATTCAAATTGCCCTCCTGATGATGAAAAACAACAATGTTTTGTTTATTCAAAGAACACAAAAACTTTATATTTGATTGTGAAACACACACACACACACATTGCAATTGGTCTTATTAGCTTTCATTGTTTTAGAGAAAAAGGGAAACTAAATCTTTTTTCATAGTTCTCTGTTTTTAAGACTGCAGTGATTTTCCCCCCTAAATGGCTAAAAGACAATTTACTGCCTTTCATTCACAAATTGGGTTAGTATTGAATTATGTGTACTTTAGTGTTTTGCACCAATATGAAATGATACAAAACTAATATTTGAGTGGAGTGGCAGCAACCTCTGGTGCTCAAGTAAAGCACCCTGTAATCACGCCCTTCTTAACACTTCTAAAACCAATTTGTTTCATAGAAAATGTGAATGTGCACGTCAGTAACATGTGTTTTATTGTCAACACTATGCTAAAAACCCACCAACTGAAGTATCCTCCTGTGCATTTTTAAGTATATACCTAATTTTCCCATTATAGAATAGTATGTACTAAAACATGATTAGCATAAGTATACAGTACATAATTAGTTTGTATTATCTGCAAAGGCATATAATGTGTTACAAATGTGTAAAACATTATCTAAATCTCTTTTGGTACAAAAGGACTTATTTAATCTGACCTAAATGTGTTTCCCTAGTTTATCTTTATTCAGTGTGTTTTCTTTCACAAAGGCAAACCAAACCACAGGTGACAAATTGCTTTTAGAATACAACATTACATGTGTGCTCAGATAATGTCTGGCCTTTTCCAGTCTGAGGCAGCTCCGATGATGTTTCTGCTCTCTAATGGATCATATTAAGATTACACAATGTCAAGATCATCAAAGAACAAAGTCAGCGCCACATATTTTAATTTACTTATATTACTTAGCTTCTTCCATCGTAGCTGCTGGTTATCCTATTTTTATATATGTCCTCCTGGTATTTGTAACAGTCCAATGTCTTGAGAGCAGCTCTCGCTGCTTTTCCTCCTCAGACGTTCTCTGTCTCACAGGTCAGTGATAATTCAGCTCAGGACCAGAGAGGAGGAAGCAGTTTCAGAGAGGTTGTTGTAAAAGAGCTGACTGGCTCACACCAGTCTGCTGGAATGAGGTTCATAAAATCCCAGACAATCACTGGTGATCCCATAGACTGTCCTAGAAGCACGCACAGGGGCACATACACAAAAGAGGGAGGAGGCATTGTTCCCCATGGTGTCTTTCTTCACTGTACTTTCCAATAAAACGTCATGCCCTCTTTATTATTTCACTTCTGTCATCTTTACGATAATGACATAGAGCTGAAAAAAATAACTGTCGGTCGACAGAAAACTAATTGGTATTCTGAGAATATATTAATTGCTTGAGTCAGTTTTCAAGCAAACGTGTCAAACATTCGGCTGTTCCACTTTATTAAATGTGGGGATTTGCTGCTTTTTTTGTCTGATCTGACATTAAACTGAATATCTATATATTTAAGACTGTTGTTCTGACAAAACAAGTCACCCTAGGCATGATGCCGTCACTGTAGACTTTATTATTCATTGTTTTTTCTATTTTATCGACCAACTGATTCATCGAATAATCAAGAAAATAAAAGGCAGATTCATTGTCAGTGTGCTTCACTTTTAGTTGCAGCCCCAGAGATGAGATGGGGTTCAGAAATGTTGTTATGCCAGTTAAGGAAACAGTGTTTCTGACTGATCTAAACATGTTAACTGTGTGACTTTCTTTCTGCAATAACCATTGGAGCTGGTTATATATTTATTAATAAATGTGATGAATTTAACATTTTGATTTTGCATGATGTGTTAGTCTGATAGCACAATTGTTCAGGTAGTATAGATCCAGCATTGTTGAAACACTAAGTCATTCAGTCCAACATAATCCACTCCATTCACAGGGCCAGGCATTGAGTTTATTGAGTTTGCGTCTGTCATTGTAGGGTAAAATACAGAGGTGCTGTTGACGCCTATTGAGCCAGAAGACTGAGGAAGGACATGGCTGAAAAGAGCATTGATTTCCCCTGCGTCTGCTCAGGAAATTCTTCAATTTAATTTAATTGCCATAAACCTCCGATTATTTTGGTGTCATTAATATCTGTAAGACTGCGTGATTGTGTTACCATTGACAACAGGATGATGTGTTTTATACTTACTACAAGCAATACATCCATCCCGACTGCAGATCATTCCCCCACCCCCCACCCCACCCCCCCCCCCAACACCCACCAAAGCACATAAAACGTTTCTTTGCTGCACACAAAGCATTACAGGCTCGCTAAAATGTTTCTTTGCCGATTTAATCTTGTGATTTACACATTCTACCATTACCCACTGTAGAGAGGATAACGGATGGAGCGAGGGAAAGACACAAAACAAAGATGAAGGTTGTACTGTGGACAGAGAAGAGAAAGCCTAAAGACTGTTTATAGAAAACTGTGTGAGCAGCTGCACTGCTGTTTATAAATTAGAAGGAAATATGGCCTCACACAGTCATTTGCTCCTTGTTGACACATTATAAGAAGACGTAGTGTCAGACAACATGTGTGTGTGTGTGTGTGTGTGTGTGATGCATAGCTGCATAGTTATTGACGTACAGATAATGAATTCTTGCTCACAGGCAATGAAGTTGGATCAAAACTAGAGTTGATGACTCCATTATGCGCAAACTGCAGCCTGCATTAGTGGTATGAATGTTTATTGACTTAAACAAAGAGATTGTCTTGCCAGATTTGATTATTGACAGTTACGTAGAGTAATTGACCACATTTTGATTGGATTTCAGTACCATGAGTTTAGCAAGATGCTGATATTAAAAGCTGCACTAAAGTTGAACCTAACTGTCCATTAAATTTCACAGCAAGTGAAGAGGACTCTTTAACATTTTCCTAATTAATACATTAACCTAAGGGTTGTATTATGTTAATGTGGAATGAGGGACTAGAGTTTAATCCTCTTTGGTATATTTGCTCCGGTTAATCCTGAAATTATTATGCTATAGCTTTTCATAATTTTCTTCTTTTTTTTTTCATCTCTGGACCAAAAAGGGGAGGTTTGTTTTATTTACTCTTACTTCAAATCTTGATGAAAAAGACTTGGAAAGAAAAGCAACAATTGTATCACATTCTCTCATCACATCCATTCTTCGACTACTTCTGTGTGTATGACGTGTCCAGTGTATGACGTGCCAAATTAATCTATCAATTTACTCATTTCAATGTGAAACCATTTATCTGTGTTGCACTTGTAAACGATATGACAAAAAACTTAAAATATCATATACGCATGTGGCTAAATTATATTTCAACCGACATATAAATGATCACAACAATGTTATCAGGCCTTCTGTGACATTTTCCAATTAGACGCCTGTTGTAATCAATCTCAGGGTGCTCTGCTGTCAGCAGACATGCCTGTGTGTGGAAGCCTAATGACAGGATGTGAAGGTCGTAAAGAAGCCGTCTCGGTGTAGAAGATTGTTGCTTGTGTGCAGGTGGCATGAAGCTTTCTTGTGACATCACTGAAGCGTTCTTTTGTGTCTCAGTGGTGATTGCAATAAAAAGACAGCAACAGTGAGACCATTAGAGTTGAGGGACAGAGATAATGGATGGTTAGAATGATGTATGGACCAGTAAAAAGGTAGGCTGGTCACAAAGAAAGTATACTGGTGTTCTATTAAATGTTATAAATAATTAAATTTGCACGCTGTAAACGTCACCTCCCGAGGGTTTGGCTGTGGAGAAATATTACTGAAACAAGTTGACATTTTGCCAGATGTCAACATAACTGCAAATTTGGAATGTTAGAAATGGCAACTGTTGAATGAGGATTTATAATATCCCATCTTATAGATGTCTGAGAATCATGATTCTGGGGGCTAAACCCATATTTAAAGGTTACGGAATTCATTAAGGCTAATTAGAAGATGGTACAGATAGTTGTTGTTGTAAGTTTTCATTATTTTTAGAATGCGTTTTAATATTTACTGCAAATTGTCTTAAAATCAACAACAGATACACGTAATTACATCCCTGCCAGACATGATGTGGTTTGTACCCTCATAAGATATTTTGAGCTATAGTCCATCCTTACCACAAACATGGTGCATGGTGACATTAACCTATGTGCACACATGTGACCACCTCACATTTATTTGAGGTTTGGTTTCCTGAGGAAATCTTAGTTATCTTCTATTGTAAAATGTTATTTTGTGTTGTTCAGTTTCCCATTGTAACAAATATCTCCATTTTACCCTTTTGTGTTCAACAAGTGTAGCTATAGCAAACATTTTATATTGATTTCTTCTCTTTCCGTTGCTCTCATACTCTAGGGTCCATAAATTGAAATAGAAGGATTTATAGAATTCATTCTGCACTTGTTGTTACACAGTTTCAAACTTGCAATGAGTTATTGATCATTAAGAGTTCTGTAGGCTACAGCAATAAATTAAATTATTTATTTAACAGTTCCTAAAGGGAAGGAAATATATTGGCTGGGAGGGATTCAGGCTGAGCTCAGCATTTACTGCAAATACAATTTGTTTGACATCCAGAAAAGCCCACACAGTATTTTTAGTTTTTAATTAAGTTGAAAAGAGTCTCTCTCTCTCTCTCTCTCTCTCTCTCTCTCTCTCTCTCTCTCAGCCAAACTGATCTGTAAGGAGTTAAATGTGACACTTGGCCATGGCCTAGACTAACTTGTGTGTCTGATTTTCTTTGATTCAGTTTGAAAATGCCTAACAGACAGGTATGTCGGCACCAAGGTACACAAATGTTCTCTGTGTGTGTGTGTTTGTCCCTCAGTCACACACACACACACACACACACACACATACACACACACACACACACACACACACACACAAGAAGCACTCAGAAGAAACAGGTGAGCTATTAACAGCTTGTAATTTTCACTCTAAAGATCTTTCTAATGCTCAGCAGTGATGGTATCCCAACATCTGTCAGCGAGAGGAGAGAGTGTGAAAATAAAACAAATGTTCAGAGCAAGCTGTTGAGTTCTTTCAGGAACAGAAAGACAGACTGTTACATCTTTGTTTTTCACACCATGGAGAGGTTATGGAAGCATCACAGCCGTGTAAGCAATGTGTGAGAACTGAAGCAGAGAGCTGAGACTGTTAGAGATGGTGCCAATAAGCATCAGCAGCAGCAAACTCAATTCAACCTTGAGCCCTAGGCCCTCTAGGCCCAGATTCATTCTTGACACCTCATGCTTGACCCGAGAATTCAAACTTAACATTCTAGAACTGTAACTTAACTTTTTAGGATTTTTTACCTCAAATTCCAGAACTGCAATTTAACATTCCGAAATTGGAGATTAGCATTTTATAACTATCAAATAATATTTTAGAGCCCTATCTTACATTTTAGAAATTGTATTAACATTCTTTAATTGTAAAACATGTGTGACTTAACTTTCTAGAGCTGTAACTTCACTTTCCATTTAAGTTGCAATTTTAGAATGTTACAAGAATGTTAACTTACAGTTATAGAATATTAACCCCTCTTTTTCTTCCTATTGTCATTGTCTGTTTTGATGCTACAGTCCAATAGTCACTAAAATATCCCTTGTTTTATTGCCTTTTTTGCTTTCTCATTATCTGTCCACCCCTGTATCTGTTTACCCTCCCTCACCTCACCTCACCTCTCCTCTTTCTTCCCTTGCTCTCTATTCTTCCCACCATTTCAAATAGCCATTTGCAGCTAAATCAGAGAAATGCTGTCTTATATATTATTCATAACTCCAATTAACTGCCAATGCCAGCTTTAGGGTGACCTCACACCCATCTCCTGCCATAGGACACAATGGGTGTGGAACAACCTTGTATTTGAATGAGCTGAGCACCATGTACTAGAATATGTACAGTCTGTGGGTGAAAACACAAAACTAGATGTTTTCTTCTCATAACTAAATGTTTACATGAAGGAATTCCGTTTCCCCGTTTTTTTTTTTAATGAATTGTCAGATGTTTCTATTGTAACAATAGTACAAAAAAACCTCAGATACTCTGATTTACATTAGCAATTATAAGTATGCTATAACCCTTTATTTATCTTTTATAGCTGTCGTGCTTCCCCTCAACCTTGCTCTTCTGTACTCCAGTTAGTCATTTTCTACGTTTCCCAGAAGCAGTTTTAACAAAACCCTCACAGAACAACCTGCGACTTGAAGCACAGGTAGAAGGAGAAATACTGATATTATAAGAGAGCTTTTAACAAGTTGATCATTGGAGAAGAAGTTGGGCAATTTGCCAAAATGCAACAGTATTTGTGAATTTTGGACTTTTGAGGTAAATCTCTTCCTTTCAAGCAACCATTTCTCTGTGTCATTGTCGAATGATGCTGCAAAACATACATGAGTATCTTTCTTATTTCCTTCAGTGTAAGTTTGGTTAATCTGCTTCTCTGTCCTTTTTCTTTTAACCTGTATTCCTCTCCGTTTTCCTTTCACCGTCTTCATTCTATACCTTTCTATACCTTTGCTCTATTTACTAAGCTACCTTTATGCCACATCAGTCTCCATTTCATTCTTTTGCTCTCATTTCTGTAGCTCCATGGGATATATCTGAACCATCCCAGACCACTTCTATCTACAAAGTGTAGAAAGTAGGGGGGATGGATGAAGAGGAACAGAGGGAGGAAGTGTGGGGGAGAGAGTGGGGAAAAGGAAGAGTGACGGGAGGAGTTGGGCTAGGCTGCAGACCCATTAATAAAACAAGTGCAAGTTTTCCCTCACAAATGATGCAGCATTGAGTTGGGCAAGTTTAAGATATGTGATCTTGTGTTTCTTAATTGTGTACAGCACAGGAAGGAGAATATTTCTTCCTTCCTCTATTTGATTGTAGAAGGAAATGGTTAAGATACACAGTCAATGTTTTAAGCAAATCTTCTAAATTGTAAATTTGTAACTAATTATGTGTTAACTGGTGTCTTGCATCACGTAGAAAGCAACAACTACGGAATACAAAAATATGGCCAAGTTGGAGTTGGCAACTGTAGTACTGGACATACATCATTTTAAAAAGTCGTTTTTGTGCGACTTTAGATGCTGTGCACAATTTATATACCAATACATAGATGTGGAAAAACAGTGTGATTCTAAATCACGTTTCCAGTTGTAGATTTAAAGCTCCTCTATCTCTTGTATTATCAACACAAATATATGGACATCATCACTCACAGTACACACACAAGTTTGCTCTGTGGGAACTTCGAATAACCAGAGATTTAGAATGCCTCAGCGCATGGTACTGATAATAATGTGTAATGACTCATGAAAGCACTAATACACACACACACACACGTAGATTCCCACAAAATATCCCAAATTCACTACAATGACACTACAGCACAACAACTGGAATTGGCTTTGTAGATTTTATCAATTGCATTTTGTTTCCACCAGTAACAGTAGTTTTTTTTCTTTTTTCTTTCTAACTACAGTGTTTATATTCAAACTTAACAGTAAGATTAACATCCCTTGTCAGAGACCCAATTTGTACTGTGTTGCACAGTAAGTAACCTACTTAGTGGGAGTCATAGTTGACTGTAATGACACACTAGTGGCCTCCTTAATCAAAGGCGAGAGTGTGTGTGCATGTGTGTGTGTGGGTGTGTGTGTATTATCATAATTATCTAGCTCTGAGGCAATTTAAGCCTCCAATCATTAAACTTTCATCAAGCAACACCCAGATTTTCTCTTTCACTGTCTTTTCTCCCCCGACTGTTTTGCCACAAGCACAGAAACCAAGACACAAATACATAAACACACTACACAAACCGATACAAACAAATGTGTATATAGTTTCTTATACTTAAAATAGAACCCTGACACATTTTCCAGACCATGCAAAGACAGTGTCAAATAGCAGCATCCAACACACAGCAGGACAACAACATCATATCAAAGATGCAATATATGAGCGTTTCAATTGCCTCTCAACGGCTCTCTAACAGTACAAACTACGGCAAACGTGCTGACAGAGCTAGTTTACCTGAGAACGAACCGCTGGGTGGGTGCTACACTTGCGCGACGATCCTGTCGGTCTGGACGTCATTTTCAGCCTTAACCGCCGTAAGAGAGCGGTGCAGAGTGGAGGCCATAAGCTAATCAGTGGAGCACGCTCACATGCAAGAACGTGCAATAAAAGCAACCCGACTGGAACGGCTATGTCATCAAAGATCTGCTCTGAATGGCGTATATTGCTCCTTTAATGTATTTGTAATACATGATACGCAACACATTCTGTATATTTATAAAATATTACATAAATAACATAAAGTCTACATGCTTGGTTTCTGGTTTTGATAGTGATGTAAAAGCTCAGTTTTGTTGTGGCGTCTCTGCAGCTGTGCGAGCCAGACAAGTCCAGTCATCTGTCTGACAAAATCCATGCAGTCACATCTCCAAATCAAATCTGCCAAATGAGTGTGGCATGAAGGCAGCGAATGAGCAACTACTTAATGGCTCATACCAGTCTATCACCTAATGGATACAGAGGACTGAAATATTCCCAACAGTATCCCTGAACACCCTGTCCAGATGAAGCAGCAGCTGTTGCCAGAATGCAACGGATACATGTTACCTGCAGAAACACAGGAATGATGTCAGTTGTGCCATCTGGCCTATAGATATCAGTGGCACAACTCAATGATTGAAGCCCCGTCTCTGTACAAACACTCCAACTTTCTTTCTGTAAAAAATGTTTACTTAGTTTTGGAAAGTTGGCAAATTGCTTTAAATACCATTCTCATTATTTACAGAGCAGTTAAGAGTATTCTGCAGTCTGATTCATATTTTGTGTAACTCAATGATTATATCCTGTTTGACATCTTTTGTATGTTTTTTTCGCGTGGCCTGACAAGACAGATGACAGGAGGATATGAATGTGTTGCTAAAGTTCATTACCTAATTTCCACACTGTCCACCACTGAGGGCATTTTGTAGTTCATTCGCTATGTGTTCATGTCCATAAAACAAAGACTATAACTGCAAGTGTGTGACTCAGCTCTATGTCTTGTATTTGACCATTTTTGTCTTTGCCACAGTCTGGCTCTCCTTCTACTGTAATGTAACACAAGGTAGCAAATGCATCATTCATTTTGATGGCATTTTAAATCAGTCTCACACCTCCCTGTCCAGGCTTTGGAGGGAGAGGGGTGAAATACACGGACATAACTCTGTTATTTATTAGTCGCGAAAGGGGAAACAGACAGTTGCAATAAAAATATGATATGATCAGAAAAGACAGTTTTACAGTCTTGTAATCACTTTGAAGAGTTTGAGTGACACTCGGGCAAAGTCAGGGGAGGCTTAGTTAATGCTTTTGAAATGAGCATACTTAAATATTAATGAGGTTCTGGGAAAAGAAAGGTCATTCCTCAGACTAAGGCAGAATAATAAGAGAGCTGATTGCAACACGGAGCAGTTGATAAAGTTGTACCAACATCTGAAACAATAGCACTGCAGCTGCATTCCTGTGCTGGATCGGAGTTTCATAGGGAAACTCCATCGAGTATGGTTGCCTGTCGCTCTGAAGGCAGCTTTTAAAATTCAAAGAAAATAACCTAAATAATATGTCATGTCATTAGAGATATTCTAATTATATTGTGTTTATTAATTATATTTAAACTTTTTGATTGTATGTCTGGTTTACAAACTTTGGGTGTTTACCAAGCAAAGAGGGTCTTACTAAATACTCTGTTGATTGATGGGAATTGCAGGACCCAGTGTTTTTGGAGTTTGACCAATATTATTAGATAATAATATTATTAGATAATAACACACTAAAGATAATATTAGATAATATTATTATCTGTTGTAAAAGTCAGGACATTTCAGCCTTGGTTGCATCAATTTTGACCATACCTTTTTTAATATCTCTCTTGCGAGTCCCTCAACGAGGGAAATGTAACAATGCAAATGCAGTACCGAATCTCTGGAATATACAGTACATCTAAAACTAAGTTTGTTTGTTTGGAGAGGGCTCGCAAAATTAACTTGTAACATTGTACAAGTCGGGGGAACATCCAGATAGTGTAGAAATCAAGATGAAATTAAATTAATTATCTAATACATGCACAATAGCTTGCTCATAGCTTTGTGTTACTGTTCCACTAAGGACATATTTGAGACAGATACATAGACGAGGGGAGGACAGGAAGCTGCATGTTTCTCATCTCTCCTGGAGTTTATCTCTCTCTATACTCTGCCTCTATGATATTCTCCCTTTCAGCCTGTATAAATTGCCCTTGGAATTACATGTCACATCAAATAAGGCTGTGGTTTCTGTAGCCATAGTGTGTGTGTGTGTGTGTGTGTGTGTGTGTGTGTGTGTGTGTGTGTG
>NW_022280049.1:74676-125368 GCF_004355925.1 Anarrhichthys ocellatus | reverse complement strand
TGTGTGTGTGTGTGTGTGTGTGTGTGTGTGTGTGTGTGTGTGTGTGTCCAGCAGTGCAGTGGTACCACTTCCACCCTCAGACCCAGCTTCCCATTAAAAGAATCTCTGGACTGACTTTAGAGTTCAGAGTAGCAGAGGGGGTGTTATTGATCTGATAGACATACAGTATATTATTTTGGCTGACCTTTCCTTCATCTGTGTGGCCTTCATCCCTCTTGATTCTGCAACCAGTCAAATGAGGCATTGGTACATAAAACCACTTTGTTTATATTTGGTGTTGTAGTATGTTGAAATACAGTGCAGCACTTTTCTGTAAGACCCTGACATTGTCGAGTTTCTCTCAAAGTGGAATTGTTATCGTGAGCGATTACAGCAAAGTGGGAGAAATATTGCTGGTTTAAATTTCACAGGACAAACGAGTTTCAGTGTTTGGTCAGCCATAATTTGGTGCATTAAGTATTATGAATGCACATAACGCATAAAAGCTGTAATATTGTGTTGAACCTTTTCGGGAAGAGGTCTCCAAATCATAAGAAGCTTATAGAATATGATCATGGGATCGTACTATTCCCAGAGGTGTATTAAGAATTAATTAATTCATTAATTAGACAAATTATGAAAGTGTAAAGGGCTTAGCAAATTGTGAGTATATGATTCCATTCCCATGCTCACTTAGCCTATATATCATAAGTTGTTGCCTCCATTTACGGCGAGTGTTTTCTTACGATCAGACTAGTCTAAGTTTAAACTTCTGTTTAAACGTCAGGGAAATGATTCCTTCAGGATCATCCCGAGTTCATGAGCAGGACCGTAGTATCGCAGGTCAGCTCGGTTATCTGCACAGTGGCAACGCCTACGATCACAGCTCAGCGTGGTGTGACTGAAGTGTGTAATATTGAGCAAATGGAAAAGGGCCAATATCATGTTACTCCCCGCTTACACGGATATGACTGTCAACGTGCCACTTTAAGAGGAGACGCCACCACTAGACCTGTCTGTGTCTGTGAGTTTCTGTATGGGGATGTGTGTTAAGGTAAGAGACAGACAAAACGGAGCCTTAAGATGGAGAGGTTGGGAAGCAAAGACAAATTGTTGGTTAAAAAAAAAAGAAATAGCCAGAACATCCTGAAGAGTTGAAGCAGCTTTGGGTAGTGAGCTGTGAAAAGGCAGAACTGGGGGCTGACAAAGCTGTTTTGTCGTCTCTCAGTGGGAGAGAGAGCTTTTCCACAAGGCTCAAGCCAACTGAACCACTTTGATGAACTGGGGGGTTGTAGCTGTGGGTAATGATTTGGATCCAGCTGTGGATGAAGAAGTTTCTCCCCTGAAGCATGTGCCCAACAGCATTGTGAAAAACAAAGCACTGGCTCTGAATTTTGACAAAAGGGTCTCAAAGTGTCTTTTGAGCTGGCTGTCACATTGCTGGATCAAAACAGCTGTGGCGGAAGCACCATCACTGTATGCAAGCATTTTTGTGTGAGTGAGAATAAAAGTAAATATATTGGAAGCAAAACCCGCCTTTATTTTCAACCGCTTTAGTCCCACACTCTGCAGCACATCACACACATCACACTTCTCTCTGCCAAACTCCCATCTGTCACACATGCAACATGTAACTGTGATTTATTACTACTATTCCGGGGCTGACACACACACTTTGATCATACTCCAGTTTGATTGTAATTATGCCAACGCTATGCCCTTGGAGGAAAACCAGCATTGGAAGCTACATCAGAGGGTTGCTGTGTAGGTGGGTATAGAGAGGGGAAACCATTTTCAGAGTAAAACCCTCTATTCAGTATTTCATTTTCAACATTTGCTTGTTGGGCTAATTGAGGATGACAGATGAAGAGAGGCCAGCCTGCTTGCAGAGTGTAATTGGAGGCTAATTCTCTGTGATTTGTCTCATCTCAATGGGACATATCAGCAGTCTGGGGAGGGGAGATAATCAGGTGAACAAATCACTGTAGTCTGTCTCTAAATTCCTGTTGAACTTCTGGTCCTGATAAGCCAAGCTGATTACAGACGAGAGCAGCACAACATCACCGCATGCTGCAACATTGAGTGTGTGTGTGTGTGCGCGTGTTTAATCGAAAGCCATCTCAGTCAGGCAAACAAAATGATTACGCCCTGTGAGATACACTCTACGCTGTGGAAGGGGTGTTCTTGTTTGAGCAATCATGTGTACTCTTCAGTGTGCATGCCTGTGCATACAGTGCATTCAGTAGACTACGCCCAAACTACGCCCAAACTCTGGCACAAGAATTTCCTTAATATAGTTCTATCTTATCTTATACTCCTAGTGTTTTAACCTGATAACACTAATGTCATTTTGTCTTACGTGTAGTTTGTTGACACATTACAAATAGGGTTGAATACTTCATGAAGACCAACAAATGGCTAAAATCCGAACGGCTCCTTAAATGTTTGTATTTTGTGAACAGAGAGGAAATGAACAGCTAAGAAATTAGAGAGTAACAAAGGAGCTGCACTAATCTTGTCATTTCACTGACATTTACATGTCAGTCATTTACATCTTCTATTTACATGCTCAGTAGCCCAGTTGTCATATCGAACAGAAAAAATGGAGCCAACACACATTTCCTCTGTCTTCCTGTCTTTGTGCTTTGTGTACATTCAACTGTGTTTTTTTCTTAGGATGACTACTTTAAGAGCTGAGCTTCTTCCAAGTCCGTAGACCGAGGTACGACCCCTCTGTCTTTGTCCTGTGATGTGTGCTTTGGGGTTACTTGGGAAAAGGAACAATTGTTAAATAACAGGACAAAGTGAGCACATGAGGGTTAAATCAATTAATCAGGTGTATTTCCATACTGAGAATTTAAGTTATAGAGGGGAAGAGAGTGTTTCTCAACTGAACAGAAACATACTGTATATCAAAGTGCCTAGTGGCTAACATCAAGGCCTAGTCACTAATTATTTATATATCAACTGGGATCACATCTGAACTCTGTCAGCTGATATATATACTGTATATATAATTGATATTATTATTAAATTAGTAGTTCCTCTAAATAATGGCAGAAATAAAGACTACAGCAGAGAAAGTAGTTTGAGGAGAGGGGATATGATTCATTGAGGAGAAAGTACTGTAATGTGCAGGAGGTCATTATAAGGTAAAGTGTTCTGAGCTCCTTTGTAAGACTCAAGCAGCTGAAGGAATGTGTCATTGTTCACCTTTACAGTTTGAAGTAGGGAAAGTGACAAATGAACGGAGCTACAGAAGAGAAAACATTAAGGGAAGAGGACAGTTTGTGACATTATGGATAGACCTTTTAGCCCCTTCCAATAATGCCTCTCTATAGTTGATATATGGCAGATCTTAAAGAGTCTCTCCCATCAAAGCAGTGTTCAGCGAGAGTAAAGAAGATGGGCGATATAATAAGAAAAGGTTAGCCTCTAACTGGTGAAAGCATGGAGCTTTTAGCAGCTACATATTCAGAGGAGGCAGATATTTCCCTCAGGAGTTGGTAGAGATCAAAGCAGAGCTTAAAGTGGAGGGATTATTGGACTGCAGAAACGTCTCCAAATGAATGCTAATGTTGCTCTGTTTCTGCTGGACGTGTAAATGTGTGAAAACATTTCATTTGTCAGATTTACATGTATATATGTCAGTGTTGCACGGCCCATAGGTGGCAAAAGAAGTTTAGATAGTGCTTTGAATTAAATTGTGATCTTACTTAACATCTGAACCATCTCACCAGCGTTTTGTTGTTCTGGTGGTTTTTAGTTGTATCATTTCATTAAAATCTTATTTTTAATCTATGTGGCTTCTGTTTAAACAGGAACTTTCTGTCACAGTCAGTTTGTTTAACTAAACAAGTTATTTTTCTTGTTTGTACATCTGATTCATTTTCTGCTTCAGCTCTGTTCCAACATGTCATTGTCAGTATTCACAAAGCAAACAATTAATCAAACCTCAGCACATTAGAAGCGCAACCTCATGTCCTTAGCTTGGTTCATCATGAAGTGTCTACTGACTCCAATGAGAATGTAATGATGGCTCCGGCTGCTTATCTAAGGCTATTCAAATTATAATTGGGACATGGGGCTATTGATTCTTTTCTACAGTAAAATTACCTAAAATGTGTTTTTGATTCTCTGAGTCTTTTGGAAATGATGAGAAATAAAGCAAACAGATCATAACAAACAGAAATGTCCCATTTGTACACACAACTTTCTGCAGTTACATTTTTATCTTTCAACATGTAAATGTTTATCTTCATGGATTCTCTCTCTCTCTTAGCTTGTATATCTGCTTAACCCCTCTCTGATTATTATCCAGGTTTTTTCATCTCTTTCTTCTGTCATGCTTGTTATCTCCCACATTCCTCTTCTCTTCTTTTCTTTGAGAACTTTCCAGCTTTCATGCATTGAACCTTTTAGATGCATCTTAGATGATTTGCCAGTAGATGGATGACAATGAATCAAGATACCAAAGAGCTCAGGGATTTAGCTCATGATTATTTGAATGTGTTTCACACATATTTGATCAAAGTGGCTTTTTTCATTATTATCTCATCAGTTTTTTCTTTCATTAGCCTCTTATGCGCTGCTTTGAATCTCCATTAAAACAAACACGTGCTGTAACCATCTGCCCAAATTCTCTGTTTTCATTTGAATTGAAGCCCAAACTCAATTTCAGAGCGTTTATGAATTTTTCTTAATTGCAATTAGAAACATACTTTAGAGATCTTTTTATATTTGCAGTGTGTTTGCGACTCCATGAAATAACCGGATGTGTTTATTTTCCTGCCTGTGAAGCAAAAGAGACACACCATCTGATCAACAAACACCGAATAGGACAGCTGTGACCATTTTAAGTGATAATTATCAGAACAGACGTTTAACTTTTATTTATTTTCTTCATAGTTTCAGTCCAAACAGTGTCAGTGCTGAGAATTAATATGGATTCACAAAAACCCTTTCAGGCCCTTCGTGGTGTTTTACATTTGTGTTAAACTTTTAGCATGTTTAGTGTTCTGCCGAAATGTTCATGTCTCTTGTTCCACTCTCACAGGGTCTACTTGTTTGTACCTTACCTGGTATCTTCAAGGTCATAGAAGATGTATTCACCCCCAAATATGACACCTTATGAAAAGAAGCACAGTTTTTTTCCATCCAATGAAGGATTTTTACTCACGTTTCAGGCACATTTAGTTTCATTAAGTGGTATAAATCAGTGGGCTTTTTGGCTTGTTTTAAAATAAATAAATGTCTACTTGCAACCCCTCATCAGACGTTGCATCCATCTGGTTGTGAACAGTCCAAATTAACCACGGATTGAGCTGCAGGCGTATGTGATAAGCAAATGACAGTGTTTGTGTAGTTCAGATTCAAATAATACAATGCTTAATTATGCTCACTGCCGGAGCAGACAAAAGTTCTAGTTCTAATTCTAGTCATTTACAGAAAGAAAAGCAAAGAAGTCAGAAAATAAACAAGCATAATGTCCTCTTTTCTTGCCTGTTAACCATTTCACTACCCCACTGACACTATGTTGGGAACCAAAGGTTTACAATAATCTGCATGAACTCACTGACGTCCTTCTCCCTGAGTTTTGGAATGTGACGTCTCAAAAGCACGAAACATGCCTTTTTGACACTGTGAACAGTTGCAGAACTGCTGCACAAAATATTCGAAACGTTGAACTGTATTTGTACACGGTCTCTGTTATATGCGATACTTCATTATGCCGCCGTTAAATGTCATTGTGTTGCCATGGTGATGGTCTATTGGCCAGCCTATTTGATTTGACATTCAGCTGACAGTGCCTGTAGCAACTACAGCTGGCTGTTGTGAGTGTTTGGTTGTGACAGACAGTTAATGAATGTAATACTTCAGAGTTAGGCACAGGGCGGCTCTGACAAACTTGCCTCTATGTGTGTACAGAGAGGGAGAGAGAGAGAGCATTCGATGGGAGTTGGGAGTGTCAGAAACTGATGTCAGATAAGGTCTCCCAGCCTTAGAGGTAACACCGTTATCACAAGATTGATCTTGAAGACTGTTTCCAGATCAGTAACTGGGTAGACACTGTCACTGAGCCAAACGAGGAAGGTCATATGGCAGAGGATTTGTTGTTTTTGAGTGGTGGGACCAAATGTCTACATTTTTTATTTTTGAAACCCATTTCGGTGGTTTAGCTGTGCCAGCAACATGCTCACTCAACCAAGGGTCACACAAACATTGAGTGTAACATACATATTTATGCACAAGTCTTACACACACACACTTACAATCAAACATACATGATTGCCCTTAGTCTCTGCCCCCCAGGTGTGATGGATTTAGCAATCTCACGTTCAAGCAGCTGCCTTTAAGTCATTAAGATGTCAGCAGTGTGCTGACATTTACTTCATTTCCCATTTACGTGGGCGAGGAAAACAGACTCACTCTAAAACCAACTCATCTACTCACTGCTAAGAGAAAAATGTAGAGTGACACATAAAAGGGTCTCTTATTCTGTACCGCCTCTGTCCGATACGAGGTCCCATGTTGAATGGATTCCAATGTCCAGCTTATGATGTCCAAAATCAAACTCTGATGTCTGTTTTCTTTTTATTTGTTTTCATCATCGGCGTTATTTTCTGCTCAGTCCCTTCTGTAATGTCTGGAGAGTTGCCCTGAAAAGCCCTTTAACCCCAAATAAACAGACAGAGAGGAAAGAGAGAAGGAAGAATCCTTGGGAGCAGATGAGAGTTAAGCTCTCAGCAAGGCAAATTTAATTTGGGGGCCTTGTCTATATGCCCAACTGATTTTGTGAGGTTGTGATTGTAATGCATTATCTGGTGAAGGCAGTCAAAGGGAGGCTCACAAATAGCAGGCAGTGCTCCTTTATCACAGCCATTCCAGAGGAGCACAAGAGAGTCCGACTGGCACAGAGACGCAACCGGAACACACATTACACACAAAAGACATGTCTGGCTGCAGACTAGTCTGTCCCCGAATCAGGACTTTCAGAGTCGACTCAGAGTCGGCACTCCGAATAGTTGACTCCTCTCATGTGGAATTTTATGACTGCCTGCGTTGAGTCCATGTCAAAGAGAAAGTAGGTTGCTTGATTTGTACATGACTTTCCACAGTGTTTAAAACTGTGCTGCACATTGTTGTACTGACTGTCCGATACAGACCTACATTTACTGTCTTGTTTCGTCAAATGTTGAGTTTTGTAAAATGTTGTTTTGAACCTCAGGGCCATCGTACATTACCATGTCACACATATAATCCGTGATGTGGACTCTACTGTAACAATGGAGGGGGGGAAAAATAAGCAATATTGCATTGTGAATTGAGCAAGGAGACTGCTCAAGGGAGATAAAATCAATTAAATTCTAATCAAACCAAGAGGATCCCATGCATTTGCTTATGGCAAAGTAGAGAGACGTGTGAAGAAAGTACAATGACGCTCCAGGTACAGTTGATTTGGACTGCCATGACACAATTTACGAGCAGAACCAAAGTCAGTAACAAACAAGCTCAGTCCAAACTGAAGCAACAGCAAACATCATACAGATAATGAAGAAATGCTATGTGTGTCTTGGGGAGATTGGTATTGCATATTAGCTGATAAATGAGGTGGAAGAAGAAATTGCAGCGCTGCCAAAAGAAAAGATGCAGACTAGAACTTATGAGCACAGTGATTTTCAGTCAGTTATGCAACTAGTGAGTTTGGAAGCCAGCCCTAAAGCCCTGCACTATCTCTGGAGGAAATATAGAGCCCGCAGCCAGAATGGCTTCCCAGTCACACTGTTGTGCCTTAATTAACGGAGGGCTGAGTTGAAGCATGGTCTCTAGCTGTGTTTAATTCCAGCAGCCAAAGAGGCATTACATCTGTGCCAAAGAATCAATCTTTTGAACCATTGGCATTGTGTTTCTGCTGCTGATTAGCATTATGTTAAACATGGACACAGTGCAGATTAAGGCTGTCCTCGACCAAATCAATTCTAAATCGACTAACACTCATACAATGTTGTTCTTTAATCGATTAGTTGATTTAATCCACAGTTCTAACAAATAGTTTCTCCACAAAGATTCACATAAAAGCTCCACTTTAAATCTTGTGATTACCAGAGATCTGCGCATACGTTTCTGGGAAATAAGTTTTAAAAAAACGACTAATTGACAAACGTAATCGTAGTCGGGGGGGGGTTCACATAAGCAGGATATAAATATGAATTACATTTACTACAAGGGCGAAAGCAAAGCCTGACCAGCTACATGTAGGTAACATACAGGTATTTCTCATTTTTGCCAGGAACACACAGATGAGCAGTCTCCAACAAATAATCCGTTGTTCGTATTCTATCAATTAATTTTTCATCGTCATTGAACGTAATTTAAAAGTAGCACTTCAACCTTGTCCGTCAGAGAGTCAGTTGTGTCTCTCTGGGATTTGGAGTGTAGCTGTTACCACAGCTGGCTGTGTGATAGGAATCCTACTCACATCCATGCATGACAACGCTCACACACACACACGCACTGAAATGGCCACAAGGTTAACCCTGCCTTGGGCATCCGTCTTTAGCTCACATACCACACACAAGTTCAGCTCATTTTTTATCCCTCTTTCAAATGGGCAAATCAACCACCACATGTACACAACCTTGACAGGCCTCCTGTATAATAGAACAGCTCCTGCTTGGCATTAGATGTGTTCACAAATACTGAGTACTGATGGTCGATGAACAGCAGGAAGTCTTGTGTCCTTCTCTGACCTTGTCTGGAGGAAATACATGCTTGATTTTGTCGTGAAATGCCTGCACTCTCATTTCAGTGGTGTATGAGTTTGATCTCAGTCCTGTGCAATTTGAATTGAATGTGTAATTATTGATCTGATAAGTTATTCACTCTTAATCATGCATTTAGCTGCATTAGCTTAGAGTGCAAACAGGGCTATTATTTCAGTTAATTTAATGAACACATTTGTTATTACAAGGATAGATTTTGGATTTGCTGTTAAAGTGATTCGCCTTTGACTGCTCTGTCGAAAACAGATCCATGCACTTCTTTCACTGCTGTGTGTGTGTGTGTGCCAAAAACTAATTTGCTTCATTTTAGTTGCCCTTCTTGACAGTTGTATGTAAAATTGCAATTATGACTGGAGATCTGCAGGGTCCCATCTGTCATCTTGGGCCGCCCCCGTGGTCTGTTGTTTTCAGGTTCGCGTGTGAAATATGGTTCAACAAAAAGTCGGTCAAAAACAACTTGGCTAACAACATAGAAATATGAAGCTCTGATGCATAAAAAACCTACAAAGCTTGGCTTTGTTGTGTAAGAAAACCATCCATTGGAAGGGGATCAGACATCTCTTCTATCAAAACCCAAAGCAGGTTCACTATAGTGTAGGACGTGTTTGTGTTGTCGCTGTTAGAGTGAAAATGTCCGGTGATATGAGTCTGATCTACTAAGAGAGTTCCCTGCTCTCCTTGGCAAAGTACAGCAAAGTGCAATTAAAAGCAGGCGGTTTCCCCTGCCAAATCAAAGATGGTTCTCTTGCTGGCTGGAGGGTAAGTGACAACAGATACTGTGGGTCATATTGATGACTTTGGTGGTTACAATTTTTAATAAGTTAAAATGATATATAGGGACACATTCGATTTCCTTCAATCATGTGATCATGTAATCATTCCCTGCTCTGAATGCAGGGAATGATTTTGTATGGTTGGCTGTTATTTCTCAGTGTCTGTTATGAGATTAATACCACGCTTGAAGGAATCTGTTTAAACAGCCAGCTGATCCCGACTATTGGAGGACAATTTATTGACTAAGGCTTTGCTTTAGATTTGGTCCAGTTTATTTTGTAGCTGGGTGTCTGAAAGAAACTATTGATTAGAGAACATATTGCTGGAACAGCAATTTGTGAGATGCTTGAGACCAATAATATGGCATCCATGTGTAAAAGCTGATTATGCTCTTCATCCCTGCGTATTAAGCCTGCTATTAATACGTATTGCAAAGACTAGTGGTTCTAGTGTGATGCAATTATAAAAAGAAAAAGTGGATACCCCTTTTTTTGTGCATGAATGTGATACCCTGTGTAAAACCTGTGATACCCTAGTAACAACTGTCTACACTTTTTTCTACATCAGGTTCAGAGGTCTTCACATCTTATCTGCAGATGATCATCCCTAAACAAAGCACTAGAAAAGACATAGTAGCTGATAGGAAAGCCCACATTCTCTTACCTCATTCTTTAATCAAATTGAAAATAGCCTGTTTTGTCTTGCAGTCCTCAATTCCATTCAAGTGAATATTTGAGCATGTTTTCGTGTTCAATTGATTTTCTAGATCTTGAATCACTTTATTTTCCCGGTGGCTCTCTCTGTGCTTTAATTCATCATTATAGCTGTAATAACAGTGCCTCTCACAAGCCAAACAGTCAGACCTGTTCACAAAGTCTTTCTGTTTTCTTTCTCTCTGTAGCTAGTAAAAGAGAGGAAATGCCTTTTTAATTAGTTTAAAGCCTGAAAGAGATACAAATTTTTGTACGAGAGAATGGTTGCCCGGTTTATGCAATTTTAAACTGGTGTATTTGCTGTTAAGAGCTGGGCCAACAAGCACTATAGAGCAATGAGCAAACACAACACAAACAAGTACCCTCTTACATCATACCCTTATGTAGACATTTCCCTGGCAACATTTGTTTATTAACCTTCAGGCTAACACCTGGAAATTGAAGGCGACAAGGTCACTTCAAATCACAAAAATGTCCTCACTGCGAAGGTCTAAAAGCAAACTAACTAAACTTCTCATTAGATAAAAGAACACAAATACACACAGACGGTGTAAAGAAGCATGCCTCTGACCCATGTCCAGCTCTATAGCAATTAATTAGAGGCCACCTTCTTCTCTCTGAGAAGACTTGATGGCAAAGTGGCCTGTTTTCTTGCACTTAGACTATCTTTATTATCCAATCAGTGCTGGTGTCCATCCAGGAACCAGGATGGCTCTTTCATCTAAACTCCCCTTTTAGACATGACTGCACTTTCCAGGCAGGGAAAAGTGTTTCACACTTAACCTTTCTAATAATTAGATTTTTAAGCTTGTGCTGCAGTGTTATTTTCTGCTAGAAGGCCAAGTGGGACTGTTGCTGCAACTAAAAAAGCTTGAAATTACCGTCCATACATCCATTTTCCTAAACCTGACCAAGTAGGTTTGTTGCCTAAGGAGATTTCTGGCAGAAAGCCCTGAAAGCAAGCTTCTCCAATGTGCTACTGCTTCACATTACAATCAAATGACTTTTTCTGTGCCATTGCCTGCTCCTACTCCTGCTTCCATTGTCTACGTAAAACCATGGTGAATATGATGAAAGCTTTAAATTCAGCCTGCTACCGTGAAAAAAAATCCAATATCTATAAACATTTCATGATTGGCAGATTCAATCACAACACACTGAACGGGGCTGTGAGCTGCTTAATGTCAGGAAAAATACATAATCACGCAGAAAGCAACTGAAGGACAGAAAAAAGGAGGAAAAATAATGTGAAAAATAATAGTTCTTGCGTCGCTGGTATTTTTGTTTGAGCTGCGGTTTTGTGGAGCTGAATAGAAATTGCCCATGAAGTGCACTTCATGCATTTTTCTATTCTGCTGTCATTTATGTGGTTCTCATTGTTGTGTTACTGTGTAGTATAACACTTGCAATGTCTTCTGTCTATCCCTCTCTTTTTTATGTGACCAATATACCTGTAACAGTAATGAAAGTTATACACATTTTGCCACCACCACCTTCCAGGTAAAATCTCCTAGACTGCTGTCAGACGAAGTTATTCTGATCATCCTTCTCATGGCCACCACGGCTTCAACAGCATCTACAATTTTGTCTTTTTTAATTTTTTTTGCAGAGAGTAAATCACAGACGTAATTACCCCTACCGCTGCAGTTAATTATCCATGAGTAATTAGTTACAATTTGCATAAATCTCCATTCCCTCCCCCCATATTAATGGCCCTACAACTCCCTAAAATACATCATGCATTACACCAAACACAACTTTTAGATGTAACACATACAAACAGATTTACCAGCACAAAACTAGTACAAGCCTATAACACGAAACAATTCAGCAACTTGTAAGTTAATTAAAACCTCTTGTCACTCCTGTAAAATTTGCCTAAAACGCCTATCCAAAGCGTACCCAAAGTAAACGGACAGCTCTTATTGAACCATTGGGAGTACATGTATGGTTTTAGCCTCTATTGAACGGTAACACTCTGAAGAATCACTGTAAGTGCTACTGGCATTGAGCTATGGATTTTATTTCTGCCTGGAATTGTTTTGGCCAACAGATGGCAGCAGTTATCTATGGCTGGGACTTATGACCCGGAAAACACAGTCCTACGACAGGATGGAGTCATGGTACCTGGTACAAGTTAGAATTTGATAACAATACGACAGAAAATTAATATTTTACACATGGTTTACTAACAGTGCAGCCGCGTAAAAACACATTTACGCATTTGGAGGCTCGCGTCACCACGTCAAAATGCATATACTACAATAAACTACGTGTCCAAAATTTGAACTATAGTTTATTTATGTCAATGTATGGTTAATTATAACATATTTAACCATTGTCAACTTTCACAGATTCTTGAAAATTCTGATGAACCAGACTTTGCTCTTGATAATCGGCTCAGGTACCTCAGTCACGGTTTTGAATTTCAGTTTTGAAAACTTCAAAACTGAAATTCAGGGGGCCGTCAGAGTGAGATGAGGAATGCATAATTGATGACAGTTAACTTCTGTATGCACTGTAACATAAACTCACACTGATAAAGGCTTTCAGTAAATCATATGAGATACCTGAGCAAACCATATTGATATTGCCCATAGTGACTTTTTACTCAATTTATACACTCCCCTTTCAAGTTTATTTTCTCAGTAGTTCTACACAAATCAAGTTACGTTTTTATCATTTTTAATTTAGCTTAGTATGTCATAATGTGACACTGTGTAATTTATTTTACCAAAAAGCATCTGGCAAAGAGTCATAACACTCATTTAACACTTGCATCCTTTCCACTTGTATTTTGCAGCTTTTATAATTGTAATACTATGGTTCCATATTTCCCAATGCCAATACCAATGGAACACTGTCATTACATTGTAATTTATTTGAATGAAAGTGTTATTTTTTATCTGTATAAGAAAAAAAGAGTTAATGGAAGAAAAAAAGAGATGAGTGAAGAAGGAGAATGAGGAAATGCAGGAAGTGTGATGTGGCTAAATGTGGTGAAGTGATCCTGATCCCGCATTATAATTCAGCTCCAGTTTTAAATGGTTCAAACTGTCCTCTCTCTCTCAGTTATCATTTCATCATTTTAGGGAGACACTTCTTTTATCCCCTTTACCCTTCCTCCCACTCCTGCCTACTCCCCTGACCTCCCCTGTACCGCTTCTCTTCTTATCAGTGTCACTACATCTTTTTTCTTTCCTCACTTTTGTGGTTCAGTCATGCGGTCATTTCTCTTCTCAGTCGTCCTTTACTGATTATTTCTCTTTTCCTAGCTTACTTTATTCACCATATGTCTGCAGACATCCCTCAATCTGTGGCATAAGTAGACAGTTTGCATTCAGAATTCCACTGAATCTCATTTGACGTTTTTGATATTCATATTTTAACATGTTGTTATTTGTCTATGTGATTGTGCATGTGTGTGTCAGTAAATACTCTCTCTCTCTTGTCCTCTCACCCCTGTTTCCTCGCAGTGAAAATGTCCTTTTGAAGTGACGAGAAGTCAGACAGCCTTGAGCACTGATAGATTGAACAAATTAATAAACCAAACCATGCGGAGAAAGGCTGTCATGTCACTTTCCCTCACTCTAGAAAATGTGACGTGTTTTGCTTGTGTGACGTTTTGACATCCTACAATCTAGACAGTATGTCAAACAAAAAATGGAATTAACAGTGTTCCTTTGCAGTCGGTCGGTTTGTTTGATTGTTCATATAATCTTTGACAACTGTGTTGTATGTGTGTGGTTCTCATTTTCCTTCTGTCGCTTCTTAACATTTTTTTCCACCTTTGATTCTGCAATAGTAATCTACTTCTTAGAGTCCCTGTGTAGACCCAATACCTGGTGACCAGAAATAGAAACCCTACTAGCTTGAGTGATGCAGAGCTGTGATGTAGAAATATATTAGGTATACCAGCTTTTTCTCAATGATGCATATTATTTTATTTATTCAACCAGGTTAAGATTCACAGACTCAGAAAAGGTGGAAAGAAGGAGATTAGGTGATTATTCTGACAGGATCAAGAAAAACAGATTTCATGTCCCTGGCAGATTTAATGGTGTGATTAACAGTAATAAGCTGCCATGTTAACAGCAGTACAGTGTGTGATCAGGTTCACATCAGTCACCAGCTGTGGCTCAAAAACAACCCATTAGGCCCCTAATGGAGACAAGGCTGCTCCCTTCTTATGAAGTTTACATGCTAATGACATGTACACAGTGGCTTGAAATACTAACAGAAGTAAAAAAAATAAACACAAACATTGCCATACCACTCACGTTATGGCAGTGGCTCCTTGTATTTCCTTTGTAAATCCACGCACACGTAATGGTAAGGTGGACATGTCTCTCGCTTTACTGCCACTGTCTCTTCCTAAAACTTCCACCGTCGACACCTAAAAGTGGGTTTGTGCTGTTAGCCTAGTGTGAAATTATATAATGTTCAGAGTCGATGAGCTGCTTTGATCTCTGATGCCTTCAACGCCAGCCAGCTGTGCCTCGATGCCACAAGGACAACATCAGATTGATGTTGTGAAAAATGGCGTTGACGTTTCAAAGAAAGTCGTCATTATTCTTGTTCTATCACTTTTTTTTATGTGCTTTAAGAAGATATACCAGGTGCAACATTGAAAACACATGGCACAAGCTAAAGATAAAGATTTCAACTAAACCTTGTTTTGCTATATTAGGTCCTCCATGTCAGCTCTTAACTTTATTCTCATTTGTACCATTTAAACACACCTTCAAAGTAGGACATGCTGACTCTTCCATGAACAGTTTCTGTGCTTTATATCACACACCACGGATAGCGTGGAAACAGACACACTTTGAAAGAGGTAGACAATGGCTCTTTAACTCCTGTTACGGCATATTAATGGTTTGTGTTTAAATATTCATGAATCGACTATTTAAAGATTGCTTGGTTTTTAAAAATACATTATAGTGTAATAGAACGGTCCAATCCTGTGTTTACATTTTGGTGATAGAATAACCCTTTTATTTGCATTTGGATCATGGGTTGTGCTTTTAAAGCTACTTTAAGCTGTATTGTTTTGGGATTCTTTCTGCCTCCTAGTGGTAAACAAATACCTAGTGCAGGATTAAACTAAGAAATTACAGAATGTTCAAAAGACAACATTTATTTCCACCAACATCCTGAGAGATTAAGACTTTAGTTCAATAACATTTACAGACACACAATTGATTATGTGTATATTTTAATAACTTTATTGGTGACTGCAGCTAGTCCCTCTGTGGTAGTTGTTGTTACCCAGATCACCCTAGTGTTTCTACCTCAATGTGAAGCCCAGAAAAGGTTTGACGAGCACCTGGGGCTCATGGAAAATGTACGCCATGCTATGGGTCTGATGTTTTCAAGTGTTCAAAAAGTGTTGTTTTTCTTCCTGTCAGTCTTAAACTGTTTTGTTTACCTTTTTCTCACTTCCAGTCTAGCTCTCAAAGTGTGTCATCTCCTTAACATTTTGTCAGAAATGCTATTTTAAAAAGAGTGCATGTTTATTTTCTACCACAAAAGATGCTGGTAGTGGATGTTTTATTAAAGCTTCTTCCTTTTCATTCTTTGGTCTCGTGTCTGTGCTGTTCACTGCTTTCATTGTCCTTCTCTGCCCGTCTCACCTTCACTGTGACAAAAATGTAAAGGAATAATGGTCTCAGGACAGTGCTACCTCCTTTATTACACACACACACACACACACACACACACACACACACACACGAAGTTGGCAAAGAGAGTAATGAAATATGTGAGGTAATGTGTCTTCTCCTCTTCTCTCATCTTTTTCTGATTTTACATCAAATAAGTAGGTGTTAGAACAGGTGTTTATTAAACTAGCCCACAAAGAGAGTTTCAGATGTTTGCAGTGTGTTAACAGTGACTGAGGAGGTCTCATCCTGGGTTTTCTCAATTCAATCAATTCAATATGCTTTATTGGCATCAATGTAAGTAGGATAATATTTCCAATGCGTCAAGTAATATTGAGATAATAAAGAAAACGAACAAGGTACAATTTATAAAACCAAGAAAATAACAGAAACAATTAACCCTTGCTCTCTGTGTGTGTGTGTGTGTGTGTGTGTGTGTGTGTGTGTGTGTGTGTGTGTGTGTGTGTGTGAATGTGTGTATGTGTGTTGTATTTATGTTGTTGAGACATGAATCTGTTTGCTAAGGTAGAGGTTAGGCAATAGCCGTTATGGTTAAGGTTACAATATATTACCAGGAAATTAATGTATGTCAATTTAATATCCTCTAATGTGTGTGTGCGTGCGTGCGTGCGTGCGTCAAAGCTGCTGAGTGATGCAGACATGATATATGCATGAAGATGTGCCAGCATCCATTCTCTATTATGATATGAATGCATTTGCTCTTGGTATGTATACATGTATGTATGTGCATATGCATCTATTCAAGTCCTTGGTCACTGTTGTTCTTTATGGGGCGTGTTTTTCTTTTTGTCTGGAATAGTTTTAGTGGCATCAGTGGTACAGTGATAAACAAAAGAAAACCCTGATGGGCTCAAATTTATTGGCAAGTCTTGCTTAAATCATCTCTAATTTATATTTTGTTATTGACCGTTTTGGTATGGGTAATTACAACCATGGCTGGTTTGGGTGGTTTCTTTATTTATTGGTATTAAATTGCAGTTAGTTTAGCCTCCAGTGAATGCATGTGAGTCAACACATGCATGCGTGTCCTGAAAATTTCCAAAACAAATATATGATTGTGTGTCTCTGCATGTATGTGTGAGTTAGTTTCCTTTGCTGTGTTTGTTGCCACTCCCTATTGATATAAGTTAACAAATACTGCAGGAAAGACAGAGGAGTGAGGGAGGAAGGGAGATGGTAGGAAGAGAGAAGTGTGTGTGTGTGTGTGTGTGTGTGTGTGTGTGTGTGTGTGAGTGTGTGTGTGTGTGTGTGTGTGTGTGTGTGTGTGTGTGTGTGTGTGCCTTTCAAGGAAAGGCAAGAGGGTAATTCCCAGCCATGATTCTGTGTTTGATATCTGACTTGTGGCTCAGATCAATAGTGTGTGTTTGATGAGATACACACAACCTTCCTGCCTGACTGTTTACCACAGCTTCCTCCCCGGTGCATGTGAAGCCCCGAGACACACAAACATGCTTTCACACACAAACACCCACACTATCCAGTCCATATCCAGTCCATATATGGCCTCCCCCTCTCTATCCATGTCTACTCTCTACCCACTCTCTACCCCTCTCATCATCTTCTTTCATTTATTTAGTCACATTCACTTTATTTCAGTCAAAATGCAGCTAAACAAGAGTGAGTGTTGGACTCAGATGGCCAGAAACAATGAGCTTTTCAGCTAATTGTATGTAGCCAGTATAGCATGAAAGCATGGTGGAATTGGCAAGCTACAACTACATAGCTGCTAAATGAGTACAATTTTAAAACTTCATCCACACACTCTTTTCATAGTGTAGGAAAGCACATCACATGGGTCGAGGAGCCAGTTGTATGAGCAATAGTTAAATGACATTTCCATAATGACTTTTGTTTACAATTTCTGCACCGTTTGAGCTTTGCCTTTGTTAACGCAAACCGGACGAATATTTAATCAATGTATCATCCTCGCATTGATTCAATTCAGGAACCGGACCTTTAGATGGGAACCGTTGTAAATCAAACTTACAGTGTTTACAATACGTCTGGCTGGTAGTTTAAAGGCCCCAGTATCTGTTAATACTGGTAAAAGTTGTAGAACAATGGACATTAAACATATACATTCACAACCTGCTTTGTCATTTATTACAGATGAAAGCAAAAACATACTCTGCCTGAATCTGAAGTTTTTTTTGCTCTCAGCATATTTTGGTTTTTCTTACTATAATAAAAATATGACAAGAATTGAATCCAGGATTCTGTGAGGAACAGAATCAATGCGCATAGTTGGAATCAGATACCAAGCACTTCTCTCTGTGCTAATGGTTGTTTAAATCTCACTTTCCCCATTTTCCTCTCCCTCTCTCTCTCTCTTGCTCTATCCATCTCCATGCCATCCTCCCCTCTCCCTTTCTCTGCTCCATCCTTATATTTGATGGTGACACTTCTGCATAAAGGGCGAATGGATAACCTACACATCTTGACTACAAAGATGAATTACTCACCTCACCATTTCTCTCTTCTCCTGTTTTATAAAATATTTTTCATATATGGTGTTTGTCATCTGCTTTACTGCGAAACCCTCAGGTTTACTCATGCCATTACCAAGGATGACATATTTAACCATATCCTCTTCAAACTGTTTGCAACCTTAAGTAATAAGCGAAGTGTCCAGTCTATTTAATCCAGTAGGAAAAGAAAGATACAACATCATTTATTGTAACTGTACATATGCAGTATGGATTCTCCAACACAGTGCGGCCAATTTGTACAACATGAAGCAAGAACTTCACAAATGATTATGAAAGTAATGGAGAGTTTAACCTTCACAATTCCAAGGCTGTATTGGATTTATGTTTTGTTTACCAGACCTTCAAGTTTATTTTTCAACAAGGGTAAGTCAATTATTTAAAAAAACAAAAGTAAGAAATGTTTGTCTATGCTTTGTGTTTAATGTTAGAAAGCAAAAAATATATTGTCATTGATTTTTTAAAACTCTCAGAAATCTGATGTTTGTCGATGCAGTTGAGTGTTGTATCTCTGAGCAATTTGTGTACTTTAATCTGTTAGTAATCTAATATATTCATGGATCTGTGAACAAAACCCTATTTTTGCTCTACCATCTCGAATAGTGCAGGATCAGCCACAGTCTGGTCCCCTCGGGGCCATTTGGCACAGTGTCTCATTCAAGATGACTTCAGCTGGGTGACTGCTTCCCCTCACAGGGCCGTCTATTCAAGGTCTCTCTTAACCACTGAGCCCCCGTGTGATCTGAATGTACAAGTGCTCACCATGTATTCCCTGTGGAACAACTTTGATGTCAGTTGTGTGTCTGACTCTGACATCTTTAAGCCGGCCTGACCCTCCTGTGCTGCTGAAAGAAACAGTTAACAGGACATGTTGTCTCTGTGTATCTTGTCCCTTTGTGTTTGTGCCTCCCAGAGTGCAAATGTTTTCTACTCCGGCTTTCTGACTCACTGCCCAGCAAAAGGACTTCCGTTATAGGCAACAGTGCCGTTCCTGTCCAAAACAATTTGGGTCACACCAAGTGAAACAGAAAAGAGGGTTCCTTCGAGACTCATCGTGGGCCACAGTGCAAAGACTAAACAGAGTGGAGAGGCAAAGATGGAGAGAGGGAGAAGTCAGGCCAGCAATAGAATTAGAGGAGTAGTTTTCATACAAGAGTGTCCAAGTGTCCAAACACCAAAGACTGTTGATGGGAGAAAATGGAAAAAATAGTGAAAGGGAACATTAAAGTGATAAAGACATGTACCTCTGTTTTTAAGTCAGGAGAAAATTAGTGTTTAAACTTAAATTCTTTTTTGAGATAAAAAGGCTTCTCTTGAGCAGCAGGCAGTGAATAACAGTAGGGTTTATTCATTTTAATTCATTTCATTAATTCTGATTGGACTTATCAGATGCACTTGTTGTATTTTTATTCATCAATTTTTGTTGTTTAAATAATTAAACCAAATATATGAAAATTGGTTGTCATAAATTGAACAGTATGCCAATATAAAAAAAAACATCTACATATGTATGTATGTATTAACTACGTATTCCGAATGTAATCAGTTGCTGCTGTTCCTATACATGGCTTGAATTGTAACTCAGTGACTGAAGTGGCTGCCAAAGTGACAAGTGTGTGTTTGTATGACTGTGACAGAGAGAGAGTGGTGTTGGATCCACACCTGTTCTGTGCATGTTTTCTCAAGCTAATCTGTAAAAGTGTTATTGTGTTGCAAACACACATTTCTGATCACCAATTAGTGCTGCCGATCAAAGGAAAGACTCTCAAACAAACAAACCGAATATGCAGGTCAGGTATAATTATCAGATTGCGTTCCTATGGTAACAGTGCCAACTCTGCAATGCATCGTGTGTTTTTTGTTACATAGAAAGGAGAGTTTATATGAAAAAAATTTAATTAAGAGGAAAATAAATTATATGTGTCACTCTCAGCCTTGAGTGGCCCAAAATACAATTTATATTGGTGTAGAGGTAAAATAACCAGACCATGAATAACACTTCTTACCAGCCAGCATTAGAACATTGGAATGGAACACTTATCTAGAAGTGACAAGGGCGTGGGGGTCCTGTTTTATCCTCCCTGCAGGAGTTGGAAAGAAAGTAATGAAAATGTGAGTGGTTGTACCGTCTCCTACAGCCTGATGCAGAAAGAATGAGGAATAGAAAGGAAAGAACATGGAAAGAGCAGCAAGGGGGGCAGCAAGACAGGCAGGAATGAAACAGAATAAATAAGTATGGATAGGTTTTCGCAGTGATAAGTGATTGCTGGGTATGGTACCTTTGGCCACAGGTTGAGGATACGTGCACAGACGCACGTTTGATTCTGTTCAGTCATTTTCACTGTTCAATGTGCTAAAACTCACGGGAACCAGACTACAGACATTAGGCTTGCACATCCAGTCGAAGCTAGATGAATATCCGGAAGAGAGTTATCCTCTCACCAGCTGAATGTAAGTCCTTTTTGCCCTGTCAGCTGCTGAAAACAAACCTGGGCCTCTTTGGCTTAATAGATTAACGTTTCGCTGCTAGGCATACATTTACTTTGGTGCTCAACAATCTCATGATGTGTATATAGCTTTCAATCTGCTTGTGTGTGCTGGGAGTAGTGAGCTTTAAATTGTGGTGGGAAGGGAAGCTAAACTATGGTAAATGCATAAGGCTGCCGTGTGCAGATTCACATTACGAGCAGCCATTTGATTCAGCGTTAAATTAAAATATATATTTATCCACTGGGGGAATCTCTTGAGCATATGCTTGTTTAGAGTTGTGCTAATTTTCAGTTACAATTCAGGCCTGAAAGCATATTAAATCTTTTGCCAATACAAAATAGGTGCCTCCTAACTCAAGGGTAAACAAAGATTTATTTTTCCAAATTTACAAATGTGATTACGGCCACGCGGATTTAGATACACACAACTCTCCACACGTATCTGCAAATAGTTTTGCTACAATAGTGGCCCTATAGTGGCCCTATCCCTGCTGCCCTCTCAGGATGTCGTCAGTGAGCTGCCTTATCCTGCCTGGCGATTGTCTTACCCTTTGGCTATGAGGTGCTGCTACCTGGGGGTATAAACACACATATGATTCACAATGATACACAAACACAAAAACGTTTTACAGTTCTGTCTTTTACGAATGCAGTACTACATGAACACATTTGCAAAGGCTTTTTCCTCGTTTAATGTGTGAAGTTCTAATGAAATGGTGATATTATGAGCTGAAAAGGTTTGGATTTTACTGTGACAGTTCCACGATGTTTGTCTGAATAAATATAAGTCTCTCTGTCCCATGCAGTCTGTTTAGTGTCCTCATTTCAGCGACAGGCGTCTAGATGTGCCAGCAGCAGACACACTGTACAACTGACACTTTTGTATGCACCAGAGCAGACCTGCACACACACACTCATAGGTTGCATACATTGACTGACTTAAGCACATTCCTGCAGATAACAGCTGCATATCAAAATAAAATCTAACCCACAGGACTATATATACGTACTGTATATATAAAGAGAGAGAGAGAGAGAGAGAGAGAATATATACAAGGGTGTGTGTGAGTAATGCATTTAGGAGAGTAGTAGTATTTTCACTCTGAGATATATGCATGTCATCAAAATCAAAATGGCATTGTCTTTTGATCATTCCCATCATCATCCCTCACAGTAAGCTCGCCTTGCCAGACACGCCTTTGTCTTCATTTAATACGCGGTATTAAATCCATTGTACTGATGATGCCCTTTCTATAGTCAATTTGATTAATGCAGCTTGAAGAAATCAATTCTTTCTCCCCTGTTTCATCCCACCTTCCTTTCCCTATCAGTCCATCTGTGAGGTTGTCATGGTGGGGACTCCAATATAATGATTTCAGACTGGTTTAAAGCTGTGCTGCATGAGTGATGGCATGGATTACTGCATGCACTGGACTCATTGGTATGAAAACTTTTCCTGGGGAGTGAGAACAGAGAACAGAGTGGTGCTCAGAGATGCCACCATAGTAAATGGTATAGATTCATCTGAAAACAGCACCAAGTCAATTTGTAATAATTTAGCGCAACTATTATGATTGTCTTTATTTTCCATCTTTGTCAATTGTGCTAAGAGCCAAAAGAAGGGAGCCATCAGATGGAGAACCGCAGTGTTTATGTGTGTGCCACACATTGATGGGACAGATGTTGCAGAACAGCTGCATGTGGAAAGTTTTTGCATACACAAATATGTATTTTTCTGCATGTACAAATGTGTACATTTATTCTGTTTAATCTAATATAGATTGCTGGCAAAGAGAATATACAATCAGGCCCTGGGGAAAATGGGAGATTGATGGGAGCATCTGGTAATATCTCTTTGGGGGAGTGATGGGTGACATCCAGATTCTATCAACTGGATATGCTGACTGCAACACCACTATCCTGCAACATGTACAGGTGGCACATTTTCAGTACAGTAACAGAAATTGTGGCAACAAATAGTTTTAAAATCTAACTTAAACTGCAAAATACACTGAACTCCTTGCTTCCTGAGGCGTAAAAGACAATTGGATTATGGCTTGGGTCAGTGAGTGGTGTAGGCAGGCCTGCTGGTCCATATTACCTTTGGGTTTAACCCCTTTCCAATGCATCATTAAGATTGACTGGGTGTTTTGGCCTCTAAATTGAGGTTATTGGTCTTAATCCACTGTGCTGATAAACTCCTAATAGCCCACACTGTGTGGACATTAAGCGTGTCTCACCCTATACCTCAAAAGACCTCATTTATATTTATGACAACCTCGACTCTCCATTCCTGATTAATCCACTTAATATTAGGACGCAGATCTGTAAATCTCCCTCTGCCCCTGTAGAGAGAAGTAATACAGCCAAGTATGTGACAAGAATGTCAACTCTGAAATTTGCAGAAACAAAAAACATACACCCAAACGCCTCTTCTGCTGCAATCCCATATCTTTGCACTTGTACCAGAACCAAAAATGCACAGTGGTGCAGCAGATGGCTGGCAGACATTAACAGTTGTACATTCTCATACCCAACGGCACGCCCTAAGAAGACTGCGGTGTAAGTCATAAGCAAGCCATTGAAGTGCTGACGATTATGATCCTCTTTTTTACTGAGGACAGAGAACGAGAGCCTGAGAGACAGACACACACTGAATCACAGATTAGCTAGTCAGCAGAGAATGTGTGCTGCTTAATTCCCTCTGAAGAGTTTAACATTTTCCTCGTTTGTGTCAAGAGCTGCACTGCACACATTGAGGGGCAAATCAAGTTTTTTGTGGGAGGGGAAGCATTAAAGCTTTAACATGTCATTGACGACAAGGGTACAAGAGTCAGGGAAATAGGTATCACAGAGCTTTGATTTGTTTAATGTTTCATTTTTAGTCATTCGCTTTTGACTAACTTTTATAGGTCCCGGATGTTGGCCCTCTCTGAACAGCCAAGACAACTTCCATGTCTGATTATGTAACTACCTGCTTCTTTTCTGCATGTGTCTGATTGGATGCATCTTCACGCCCTCTGTCTTTTTACCCCACTCACATTTCTTAGTAATGACAAGCAAGACTGTGTCCTTGAATACCCCTGAGAGTCACACCTTCACTCATCCCTCTCTCCCCTCAACCCTCAAGCAGATGGCCACAGATGGAGAAGTAGAGCCCTGTAAACCTGGTGGCATCTGTTTTAGGTCAAATACAACACATACACAAAGTGCTTCCTTCTTAGTCACTCCTACTATGACATCATTACCTGCACAGGTTATGAAAGTACAATTTGAGTTTACAGTTTTGAGTGTGTAAGTAGTGTCAAGATGTTTGAGTCTATTGTGTTGTATTGCTGTATGTTTATTATGTTATTATACAAAAAGTACAGTTAAAATACATTATTGTTTTGTTCTGGTCGAGAGTATACAAACTGACTGCATCATCATTTACTTACTTGTAGATACTATACATACAGTATGTACAAAGAAACAGTTTCAATTCACAGGCAAACAATGAAGAAATTAAGTTGGTATCAGGAGAAAAGTTGTAACTTGACATTCATGATTTGTGATTTGTTGGTTTATTTGTTGTATTTTCAATCAATAAACACTAAATAGGTTTTAAATATTGTTGTTTCAATGTAGGCCTATAGGATTCTTGAAGCTCTCTCAAAGCACTTGAAAACAGAACACTAAATTATAACTTAATCAAATTTACACAACAACTAAACATCTCTCTAACTGCTGGGATCGTGAGAATACTTTGGATCCGAAAGGGGTTGAAACCCTAGATTTAACCCCTTATGCTGATTATATTCCTTGCCAGCGTCGTATTTAGCCCTTTGGAATGCTGAGGATTGAACAACCTGTCAACCTTCTCTGCTCATCCGAATACTCATGTGTGACGACCAGGTGAAATGAGGAATAGCGGCTCTGGCCAGGACAGCTCCCATCCACAGTACAGCGAGCACCATTCATTTCCAAACGACAGATCATTACGGCTCTGATGGTCGACAGATGGTGATATATTGGCGCCGATACCGGTGCTGGCCAATTTTGGAGGCAGTCGGTTGCACAAACTGCTATATCACTTTTTCACTAATGATAAAGCTATCCTGTGAGTGTCAGATCCAGACAGAAGCTCCAACCACCTCCTCCCACTCCCCCAGTTCACCAGAGATGGGTAATACAACAGAGATCCTTCTTGGGCTTGTTGTTTCATCCACGAACAGATGTTTGTTCTGATAGAAACAATCACAATTCACTAAAGACACTGACTAATATCCAGCATATGGCAACCTAATAAACTGCATTCCACAATTACTACAACAAATACACAACAAGACCTGACTTATGAGTGTCCCAATGAGTGATGCAAAAAAACAGAAGCTCCAGGGATAGGATGCTCCTTCATCAACTAATGAAAACAAGCCAGACACTGAAGAAGCCATTCATTTGTCCTTAAATCAATGCTGCCATCTAGTGGCGTAAATGTGTATAGGTCATAGTATTCTTCCACTGCTCCATGAAAATGGGAAAATGCAGGTTGCTTCTGTGTAGATCTTCCATTGAAGAGGAAAACACGCCAGACTTAGTGTCATACCATACCTAACATACTTAAAGATACTGAAAAATGCAACATGAACATATCAGGAAAAGTGACACATCAGACCTCTGTCACAATGTATGACTTGTTTCTTCTGTAACCAAATGTCATTGTACACAAAACATTAAGTAAAAAGTACAAACTGATATATTTTAGTGAATATGAGGCACCATATCTACAGAAGGCGCAGTAATTGCTGCCTGTGTAGTGACCTACACCTCTTAATAAGAACACTATATTACACAGCACTCACACTGCAATCTCAGGCTTACACAAAGCTCACCCAACATCTCACCAAATAATTTGCATCTGCATCATCAACCTCAACAACAGAAGGTAACTGCATTACTGAGCGGCCTGGCTTGAAACACATTGCTGTATTTCTTTTTTCTTTTAAGTCTTCAACACCGCCAGTCACGCTAATTGGACAGCTGAACTTTCTCTGGATTGAAAGAGCCCACTTAGCATTTTGGAAGCTAACATTTCCACAACACTCACAGGCTACAGGTATTGCTGACCCCTGCTGATCTAGATATATAAAAGAAAATGCACATATGTGTAACATTCAAGACACCTGTTACATCACACAATATGGTATAGTAAGGTGGGTGGGTTGTAGAGTTCAGTTTTGAGAAGAACATGAATCATAATGACTAATAGCATCAAAACGTGACTCCTGCTGTAATGTTTTTACTCCAATTCAATTATCATGAGACCATCTACTGCTGAAAATGTCAGAAAACGGAGTCCCTGCAGTTAATTCTCCTGTCCTTCGTTTACCCACTGCTGGGTTTTGAAGGCCAAAGATGTCTCCCAGTTGACCGTGTGTAAGCCCAGGGAGAGTTGGTATAAGTGTTTGGTTTGTCAAAAGATTGTGCGAAACAAGGTGAAATAGTAAAACCATTATCTAAGGACCCTAGCAAGATAAATAAATGTTGTTTGCCACACAATGTTTGCTTCTGTATTTTTCTATAATAATGTTCTGGAATTAGGTGGAATTTTGCCGAAAAATTACCTTTTCAAAGAGTGTAAGAAAGAAAAAAAGACAACCGTTGATGTGAGTTGAGTTTATCTGGCAAAGACGTTTTTGAAGTGGCCAGCAGATGTCGCTCTTCACATTAAATATATGGAAAGCTGTCACATAATGTAGTACGCTGATGACAATGTAATACATAGGCTATAAAGGCACTCTGAAGCTTAAAGTACAGCTTTAAGTACATTAAAGTACAAACTGTAATGGAAGTAACTGTAAAAACTGTCTATGCCAGTTTTGCACAACCTGTTAATTCAACAGAAGTCTTCGCGTCACATCTCTCTAACTACAAATCCCATGATCCACAGCGAATGACGCCCACCCTTATTCGATGACGTTTGTTTTAGCTTCCGTCCAATCGTTGTCTAAATTGTATGATTGACGTACTAGCCAAGAGCTGTTATTGGTTTCTATGTGGTTTCCAGGAAGTGAACGCCACAATTCAAACCACCTCCCACATGTGAGCCCTACCGTTAGCACCACGCGCAGCGTGTGGAGGAGAGAGAAACCGGTCGGGAAGGCAACGTCACTCCTCGGACCACCGACTCGACGTAGCGCAGCGGACAGATAGCGGAGCGGCGTTGTCCGAGGCAGGTACCGTACCTGTTCCTTTTTTTTTTTTAATAGATATATACGCAACGCCTGAAAAGCGGACAGTTGTTTTCCAGGAGAACAGGGGAAAGTAGGTCGTATTAGATAAGAACAGGGGGGACGCTAGGGCCTGGCAGAAGTAGGCCCGTTATTCTCCGCGCTCTAAACTGAGAGAAACAGTCCGGTTTAGAGTATTTTCCTCACGGTCAGCCCAGTAGCCAGTACTGGTCAGGTGCCTTAACGGACACCGCGCCACTAGGTCGGAGAGGTACCTAGTCCAGCCGGTTAGGGCAAATATTTTGCCAACCTACTAAGACAGTAAATATTGGCCAATATCTTTACTAGGCGGTTTACACATATGTTTTTATTTTCAGGTGCTGAAGCGATTACAGCAGAAAGATGGCGGACGACCCCAGCGCGGCGGACAGGAACGTGGAGATATGGAAAATCAAGAAGCTGATCAAAAGTTTGGAAGCTGCCCGTGGGTAAGGGATTTATTTGAGCGGTGAGCCAATGCGGTCACGGGGCCAACTGTGCGTGTTGATGGTGCGAGTGTTAACCGCCGCAACAGCTGGAGATCGGACAAATGGGGCCGAGTTTGGGAGGGGTAGCTTAGCATTGCTAACTTAGCATTGCTAACTTAGCTTACCATAGCGCTTGCTAAATGCTAAACCCTAACTACTGTCGCATTTAGCCCGCCTAGGAGGTTGGAAACGTTGTGTTAATATGGAAGAATAAATGCGTCGCTTTGTCTGTGTCGTGTACGATATTACGGAGAATGTTGCCATAAGTCATGCAAAGCGTTTAAAACTAGTCGCAGCAATTTTTTGGCTGTGTCGCTAATGAGACCCGCTAATAGACGTCATATCTGGAAAGAGGCCGCCATGGGTGTCTTTTAACAAGAAAGCACGTTGATGAGAGACGAGGGCCGGCTAGCTTACTGTTGTACATTTTTCGATAGACTCGTTCCCTAACTTTAAATGACGTTTGCCTAAACTTTTACACGTTGATTATATGACGGAGCTTCTTATTTCCCCAAAGACTCTCAATATGTTAGGTACCACATGTCAGGCGGGTTGGTCAGCGTTTCCCTAAAGCTTTGCTGGCTACAAAATCGTCAGTTGTAAATAATTTCCGACCAGTTGCTTGCCGGTAGGGTCACTGTGGCCTTCTTGAATAATCAAACACGACATGTAAATGTGGGTATAGCTACACTTGCTGGTAGCTTGCTCTGCGACAGCTTGTCGTCTAGTGTTGCGCAGAATCTGCTGTCCTATGCTCCACCGCCTGCCATGTCTCTCTCACACACACACACGCACAGTTGACCGTTTGCCCCACATACATTCATCCAGCTGCTGCTACCTGCCTGTGTGTGCAGTGTCAGCCTGTACTGGTTAAGCTTTGTCTTTTGACTGGCAGTGAAAGGAGAGTGTGGAGTAGTCGGACTGATAGATTCCTCGGCTTCAAGGGCAGATATTGTGCACTGTGTGACTGAAAGCCCATCGTGTTTGTCCCTCAACCTTTCAGAAGGTGATATTTTGCAAGGGAAGGTTGTGTGTTTACAAAATGATGAGAGCAACAAGCTGTGTTATTGTAAAGGTAATAAAGCAAACAGATTAAAGTTCAGTGTTATCCATACTATCTATAAGCATTGTCATTGTAACATAATATGAATTACATTGTTTGTGGTGCTTATGCTGTTAATCTCTCACTGGTAAAGCACTTGTGTTTATAGTGAGTTGTTAGACACTGCATCCCGTACCACCGTGTGTGTATGCATGCCTGAGTGTTAATGTAAGCACTAACATTAAATCATTGCTCTCTTTCTAGTAATGGCACCAGTATGATCTCACTGATCATCCCTCCCAAGGACCAGATATCTAGAGTGGCCAAGATGTTAGCTGATGAGTTTGGCACCGCTTCCAACATTAAGAGCCGAGTCAACAGGCTCTCTGTACTTGGGGCCATCACCTCTGTACAGCAAAGACTAAAACTCTACAACAAGGGTATGTGTTACAATGAAAACCCAAATAAAATCCTGCAGACTTCCATGTGAGAGTTACTTTTGTCGGGGCAGCTGTAGAGAATTAAATCCTGTCAGGATGTTTAAAAAAAAAAAATAGATAATCAGATCTAGTGTTTCATTGACATTTAGTCATGTCACTGATGCAAAGATATAGTTTCTGTGGCTGTGACAAAAACTACTAACTAATAATCGATTACAGAGGTTCAGATTAATACACATGAACATGTTGTCAGGTACAGTGGTTCTAGACTTAACTGGAAATGTATAAATGTAGTTGTCTAATATCTTAAGCATTTTCTCATGTGTAAGTATGTCATATTATTCACCTCCATGCAGCTTCTGATCCCCTTGTAAATAAAAGGGCAATGTTTCTAGCATGAGATGTGGCGATAATAGAATTGAATTGTAAAATTGGTTCTGTAAGCATGAGAGAAAGGTGTGCATTACCCATCGGTTCAGTATATACGTCGCGTAATAGAAAAACATTCCAGGGGAAAAAACTTTACACATTTTGTCACAGTATGTTGTGGTATTTCAGAACCTCGAGTGGAACAAGTGCAGTGACATATCTGAGAGAGCTTGATGAGGCTGGCCACCCCTCTAGAAACTCTACATTGTTAGTTAATCCTTACAAAAAACTGTTTGTCTTATGTATCCTCTGACCTTTGTGTCTTGCCAGTGCCACCCAATGGTTTGGTTGTGTACTGTGGCACCATTGTGACAGAAGAAGGCAAGGAAAAGAAAGTCAATATAGACTTTGAGCCTTTTAAGCCAATTAACACCTCCCTGTACCTCTGCGACAACAAGTTCCACACCGAGGTGAGAGCTTTCGCTTGGTTTCTGTGTCTGCAAATGATTCAAACTAGTAAACGTATCTATATCACACTTGCGTTCTGTCTCATTATCCATTCTTTTCTAACTTTCCCCTAACACAGGCATTGACGGCCCTGCTCTCCGATGACAGTAAATTTGGCTTCATTGTGATCGACGGTAGTGGGGCGCTGTTTGGCACACTGCAGGGCAATACCAGGGAGGTGCTGCACAAGTTCACTGTGGACCTACCCAAGAAGCACGGTACTGACCTACAATACTCACAAAACACTGAACACTATTTTTAACTACACAGCAGGCTTCATTAGATAATTTATTACTTATTAGTCAGTAGTAGTTTGTGACTCTTAATTGTGCCTGTAGAGAAACATTGTAAAGATTGTGTAATTTATTCTCGATCATTCTTTCAGGCAGAGGAGGACAGTCTGCTCTACGTTTTGCTCGTCTCAGAATGGAGAAGAGACACAACTATGTGAGAAAGGTGGCCGAGACAGCGGTCCAGCTCTTTGTGTCCAACGACAAAGTTAATGTGGCAGGAATGGTCTTAGCTGGCTCTGCTGACTTCAAGACTGAGCTCAGCCAGTCGGACATGTTCGACCCAGTAAGTCTGTGTGTTCTGTCAAAAAACAATACCAATCAACTTAGTTTTTACTGTGTCATATATCAATAATTAATTGATTTGAATCTGAAACAATTCAGAAACTAGATGGCTAACAAATTTAGAATCTCAGTTCACTGTGGGTAAAGGATGCCAAAAAATTAAATCAACTAAGATCTTAAGTCAAGGCAGCTCTATCTTTCTAAACTTAAAATTGTGATAAGGGTACCATTCACACTAAAAATAGATATTCTGAATACACTCATAAGAACATTATATACATTTAATTTAGCAAAGTGTGAAGAATGACAGTTTGTGCATGCTGTAGGTAAAGGACTGTCCAAATCCTCTTTGTATTCTTGTATCATGTTACGCCTGTGTGGATTATTCTATAGTGTTTAACGTGTGTGTCTGTTTTCTACAGAGGTTACAGGCCAAGGTTTTAAAGCTGGTGGACATCTCATACGGAGGAGAGAATGGTTTCAACCAGGCCATTGAGCTCTCAGCGGAGGTTCTCTCTAATGTCAAGTTCATCCAGGAGAAGAAGCTCATAGGTGAGTTGTCCTAGTGACACATTGGAACGGTTTTTAGGCGTCTCCAGTGACAGCTTATGAAAATATCTATACCATGTTGTAGTAGAGACTTTCTTAATGGTTGTCCCTCTCTACAGGAAGGTACTTTGATGAGATCAGCCAGGACACGGGGAAGTACTGTTTTGGTGTGGAGGACACACTCAAAGCCCTGGAGATGGGAGCAGTGGAGATCCTCATAGTCTACGAAAACTTAGACACCATGCGTTACATTCTACGTGTACATGGGGCAGAGAGCAACGGATTGGAGAACGGTACACAGACCACACACATCACATCTACCACTGCTGAGAAACAGGAATATATTGAAACTAAATATAAATATTATGCTTTATGCTATGATCTTCATGTCTCTCCCTTGGTTTTCAGATGAGAAGACTTTGTACTTGACGCCAGAGCAGGAGAAAGACAAGTCTCACTTCACAGACAAGGAGGTGAGCGCTTCAAAGAGAGGGGGCGGATCCCTGTGAATTAAGTTGGACCCTTTACCCATCATGCCATGCTTTTCCTGACTCTTGATTGTGTTTGTAGACGGGGCAGGAACATGAGCTGCTCGAGAGCATGCCACTGCTGGAGTGGTTCGCTAACAACTACAAGAAATTTGGAGCCACGCTGGAGATAGTCACAGACAAGAGCCAGGAAGGCTCCCAGTTCGTCAAGGGCTTTGGAGGCATCGGGGGTGAGCACACAGTTGTTTACGACTTGAGATGATTGAAGGATATATGTAGTTCAGTTGGTATATTTTTCTGTGATCTACTGAGAAGATGTGTAACCTCAAAGTGTAAGAAACAAGCCTTTCTATAATCGGCCACGTGGCCGCTTAAGCTGCTCTACCGAAGTTCATTTCATGCTGAAGTCAGCAACAATCAGGACATTGATAGCCTGGGCCATATGATTGCAAAATTTCACAGGCTAATAATAATAATTGGCTTAGCTCCGTGAACTCACTATAACACTACTATAACATACATAGTGGGTTATGGCTAGGACTAATCTGGCTTAAAAGATGCCATTTCGACTTTTGTGAAAATAAGTGTGTGTTAGTGGTTTAACAGATCATAAAACTCACAGATCGGATCAGCACAAAAGAAAAAGGGAGCAAATATAACTTTTAGAGATCCCTGATCACGTTATTTTGCCGCCAATACTAATTACTGATCATTGATGATCTGTGTTGGCAGATACAGATCCCTTTGTCGTTGGATTATAGAAGCTGGTTTACAAAATTCTAAAAGTTATCTTTTTACTTTGTTAGTCATCTATTTTATTTATTTTTTTTAGTCATAAAAACACAATTCAAATGGTAAGGAAATTAAATATTGTATTTTTATGGATTAAAACAAATCTTGTCATTGGTAGCTTTCATGATGTATTATAAGCTGCTGTGAGCTTGTGTAAACAGTTCATGTCTTTAATATTTATTTATGTTGTTGCTTCAAACAACTATTTATTCAAGTTTCTTCCTAACACTACATTTTTTTACGAGATTACATGTGAACAACACATGATAATGTTATAATTTACTTTCACCCAGTACTCATTTTCACTGAGCAGAGCCTGAACGCATCACAATGTGATTGAACGGAACCTTCGTTTACGGCTAACGTAAAACTGGGTAAATAATCAGCAGTTCACATGCGGGCCGACCCGTGAGGAGCGATCCGTACGGATCACAGATCGACAATGGTCTGTTCCACCTCTAATGTGTGTGTGTGCGTGTGTGTGTGTGTGTGTGTGTGTGTGTGTGTACTAGTTCACTGTACATTTCCTCCTAAACCTATATTGTATGTTTTCCTTTTTTATTCAGCAAGTAATACTGAAAAAAAAAAAAGAGGATTTCATGCTTTTTTGGATACAAATGCTGCCACCCGAATAGCTAAGCAGGATTAGTTTATCCTAATACAAATTCTTCCTTTTAATGCTGCCACGATGTAATCAAACATGACATAAGCCGGTCAGCCATCATATCACCTTTGTCATGTTTGTGTTCCTCAGGTATCTTGCGGTACAGGGTGGATTTCCAGGGCATGGAGTACCAAGGAGAGGACGATGAGTTCTTTGATTTGGATGACTACTAGGTAGTCGGGGACTGATTGGAGAAAAAAAGAAAAGCAAAGGAATGAATGAAGAAATGAGGAAAGAAAAATGCCACCTCTCTTGCAGCAAGTGAGAGGTGCAACCGTGTTGCCCATATATGACAGACACACCTTCCAATTTACCTGTTGCATACACAAACTTGTGCATACATTTCATCTGTACACACAACAAAACAACATCACACAGGCTGAAGAGGAGTAAGAATTTCTTTCATCCAGAGAGGGAGAAAGCCCTTCCTGAATAAATCCCTGCCTTAGAGTGCTGGTTCCTTCCCCTAGTTGGATTGGACTCGACTCATTTTGTTCATTTTTTTTCTCTCCTCCCCTCCATTTTGAATGAACACAACAGCAAGTTCCCAGATTCCTCGTTGCCCCGAACCCGGTCTGAAGAAGAACTTTGGGCTCACTTCTCAAATATAGAAAATATATTTTCCTTTCTTGCCTCATCGTGTCCCTACCCTCTCTCTCTCTCCTCCCTTCAACGCTTTCTCTTTATTTTATTTTTTTTTTCCTTTTTGCATTTCATTTTTTTACTGGTAACTGCTGCTGTTGTATTTTATGAGAGTGGGGGATTTTTTTTACCTGGGTTTCTGTAGAGAAAGGGGGACAAAGTATTAAATTTGAACTGCTGAAAACCATTGCTACCTCCTCATCTGCTGTGGTCTCAATCTTGTGCTGCATTTCCTCTTCCTGGGAAGGCAGAACCTGTCTTTGCTTTTCTGACTTTAAATGAAGAATTTGAATAGTCCTGTGTTTTTAAAAGTATACATGACTGCTTTTAGGGGATTCTTTTGTCGATTTGTTTCATCAGGATCCACCTCCTTATGTTGAAATTTGATTAATTTTGAATTGCAGAAAGCAAAAGTCTTAGATCTGTTTGATCTTGTGGTATTCATTATTGTATACCTTGACATAAGGTGATGGGATCTGCTTAGAGTTAACCTAACATTTTCAACCATGTGAGTCCCAATTACAAAATTCCAGCTGTGACATGTTTAATTGCTTTTGTGAATTAATCTGTGACATCGCTATGATCAGAAATTCATTCAAAAAGTGCATGTGTTAATGCATTCTTGTTAATGCAATTTTAAATGTGATATGTTGGTCGTCTAGAAAATGAGGTTTGGCATTGGCTTGCTTCTATTGGATTTTCATTCATAACACTGCGAAGACGGAACAACCCAAGGAGTTGTTAAAGAATGACCTCGTTGAATACACCAAAAACTCATCCATTCTCATACAAAAAAAAAATGAGTCATTGCTTCACAAGATGAGCTCTTGAGGCAAAACTATTAAGGAGCTTGGGTCAATGAGTTCTTGGAGGAAACGAAACATCCTGCACATCACAGCCTTAAAACTTGCCCAGTTCTGAGAATGAGATTTGAATATTTCTAACATTAACATGCAATTGACCAGCCATGTTTCTTTAGTGTGAGCTAAAGGGTAACGGAAACTGAAGTTGGATTACTTACTTTGTTGATTAACATCTGAAATCATTCCATGTTCACACAGTTCCATGTTTTACTCAAAGTTATCCTGTATCCGCTTTTTGCTGGACGACTTTGGTGTAACTCTTGTCACCCGTTATCCCTCCTTATTTAATCCTGTGTGGATTTAATAATGAAAAATTAACTAAAACAACCCAAACTTCTTCTCAAAATTGTATTTGCCCATGTTATCACACAGCTATAGAGAAACCTAACCTTGAATCCTTGCATCACTTCTGTTGCTGTTTTACGGAGCCGGATTTAAATTACCATCTCATGTAATGACACGACATTAATATAGCTAACATCCTGCAGCATCTTATAGCAAAGCTATGCGGATGATTGATTTTGCCTTAGTGTATTCCTCTTCAGGATGGCAACAGCATCTTCATCCATTTGCCCTTTTGTTTGGGGGAGTCACCGGGGAAGCCTTGGTAGCACGGTGAGCCAATCAATAAAAAGTAAAGCTATCAAATCACTCCCCTTTTGACAAAATCTGTCCAATCAGCGCGTTTTTTTCATTGCAATGGGCGTCACCATTCCCCCCACCCACCCACCCACCCTTTTGACACTGCCCCACCAAAGCTGTGTGGTTGAGCGAAGTGAATGACGTCTCTGCTTTTGCGGGCCGCCGACGCAGGGCTGGGTTTCCATTTTCAGAGCGAGTTTCGGGGGGGATCGTCAACATGGAGCCGGAGATGGAGGACAAAACGTTGGAATTGATGGTAAGATTATTTTCCTTATGGCATCCGGAACATCCAAAGTGTTCATTATCACTCTTATAGTGGGGGAAGAAGCGCCGAGGCCCGATTCGACGGCAGGAATGGGACTGAAGCGGCTCGTCGGGGAGAGCTAGAGGAGAAAGGAGGGGGGACCAGAAAACAGAGGGAGGGCCTGAAATTATCGATACCTTTTACGTAAGAATGCTCCTCATATCGCCCGGATTAATAGCCAGGACCTTTACTTCTACGTCCGATACAACCTGTGTTGTTTGGAATACACACCGGTGAACAGCGGGGGAATTAAAAGGTTGTGTTCGGTCGTCGGCCGAAGACAGCCGAGGATTGTCGGGGTAGCGATCACTGCGGTGACGCTGCGCCACTTTAACTGGGCCCTGTTTGAGACTTAGCCATCCAGCTAACACAGGCTAGGAGGCGATGAACCACATAATTTTACGGGTATGTTGTCGTATGTAGTTTATGTTAAGGCTACCTACATGTTAATAGTTGTGTGGAACAGTCGACTATGTTTAATGATATAATGGAGTGTTGCTAAAATCGTAATAACGCGCTGGTTCTCTGTTTATATTTTCAAAGTGCGTAGAAGGAAGTGTGTTGCTTTTTCATTCACATAGCGTTACCACGATTAGCGAGGTAGCAATTAGCTTAATAGCTAGCATGCTAGGTGTACTTGACAGCATTACCATACAAAAACAGTCACTCGGGCAGGTTGGCGAAAAGCTCTTTTGGGTAACCAGAAACACGGACTGTCGTCATAATGTCAATTTCCTCGATAGACTTGTCAGATTTGGCCAACAAGTAGCATCGCTTTCTTGAGAAATGATTAGCTTTCTTGATAAGATAGCCCGCTAGGCTAACGTTAGCTTAGTAATAGCCAACATTAACATTACAGGGGTCAAAGTGGTCTCAGGGAAGACTCCAATTAAGATAAGGAACAAATGTGTATTGTGAATGAACTTACACACGGGTAGTCTCTCACTCGTACTCCATATCTGAAATACTGCACAGTGTATTTAACAAGTGAACCAATTGCCAATATTTGCTATTGACACAGCAAGTCAGGCCTAGAAAGTAACGTTAATATCTTGGATTGTTTAGTAGATTATGTGGACGTAAACCAGACGTCTTGAGTAAGCAGTTTGTGCCTATTGTTGTTAAAATGGTGCTATCCACACTTACTACAGACGTTTATAGACCCTGAATAACCATCGTTGAGAGAAATGAAATGCCTGTAAAGAGTCAAACTAGTAGACAGAATGCCGACAGACGGACACAAAAATGATACAATGTAACAGATACGTTCCTTTCCTAATGTTCCATTGGTTGTTTATTTTTTATTTTATTCTAAAAGTTAAAATGAATGATTAGAAACACTGAAAACAGAATCGTACCCAAGTGCTTCCTCTGTCAAGGAATAAGAAAATAGATTATTAGTGTTGATATAACATTAAAAGTAATATATCTGACAAGACCAACAGAAATACTAAGTTTATACATCATCTCTCTTTCTTCTCCCTGAAGAATGAGTACACATATTTAATCGAGGAGATATACATGTGTGCAGGGTTTGGGGGGGGGGTCTTAATCTACAAAACATTTTGTCTGTGTTGTCTGTGTATTTTTGTCCCAGTGTTATTCACTAACCGCTCATGAGAGTGGGGATGGCAGTGGGTGGTGTTTCTGTCAAAACAAGAGTGACAATATTGACAATTACTCCCATTGCCCCTCCCTCTCCTCTACCTCCCCACCCAGTTCATGTTTAATAATGCTCCTGTGTGTATGTTTATCTGTATCATGTGTGTGAAGGAGTGTGTGTTCCTGCGCTGACTGTGCCAATGTGTGTGTAGCTCTAATACTGGTTTTTCCCCTTACTATCCCCCACCTCCTCCCCTCTTCTCTCCTCACCTTTTTGATGGTTACACACCTATCTCCTCTCAATTTCAACCCAAACCTTGATTATTAATTTTTCCATTATTTTGATATTCCCAACACTTTCCCGCACTCCCACCTGTCGTGTTCCTCACCAATTCCTCGTCACTTCCATCCATATACCCATTCATTGATCCATCCATTCACTCATCTCCTTTGGTTTCCTCCTCCCCAACTTCCCTCATCAACCTCCCTCCTCTTTTCCTTTACTTCCCATCTCTGGTCTCTTGCTCTCCCCTTTCTCTTCCCCCCTCATCCTGTCCACTACGTTCTCCTCCTCCCTTCCTCTCTCTTTCACACAGTGCTCTGTGCCTCGCTCTCTCTGGCTGGGCTGCTCCTCGGTGGCTGAGAGTTTGTGTGCACTCAGGTGCCTGCAGAGCATCCCCTCCACCCGGGCTCACAACCAGGTTCTGCCTCTCTCCTCTTAATTCTGCTGCTCCTCCTCCTCTCCCTTCCCTTCCTCCCTTGCCATCTACTCACCCTTCACTTTTCTTTGCCCACTCCACACGACTCCTCATACCACCTTGGTGCAGACAGCACCCGTTCACCCCCTCACCCTCCTACCTCCTCACCTTCCGTTGTCCTTTCCTCTCTGTTTGAAGCACACTGCTCTCAGGTTCTTCTCTGGTGTGTCCTCAAACTCTCTCTGCTTGACACAGCATTTCCTAGCTTTATAAACTGTAATTTAATTCCTTGTAATCATTTCAAATCACAGTTCTTGCACCTAAATTAGGATCAAAAAGTGATTGTGCCATGGCTTTTAGTAGACTATTTCCAAAGTAATCTGATGTGAGTGGAGGATGGACGCAGTGGGTACCAGAGAATAACCCCACAATGAGGAGTAGCATTTTCTTGCCTTCTACCTGGAGATGTGAGGGCCGAGGTGGGGGGGGTCTACCTTCAAGCTCTGAGAGGCTACATGCTTGCTTGCCTGCCTGCCTGGCCAAACCTGGTCTGTCTGTTTTTTATTTCTCCTTCCTTCTCTTCCTCTGCTCTGCATGATCATCAACACCAGCAAGCCCATTCTGGCTTCTTGTCCCGTCTGCTTTGGTTCCTGGTACTTGACCGTTTTGTCTGGTTGTGTTGGGGCCAACCACTGGTGTTCTCTGTTGGCTTTGCCCTCCACAAGTCGCAGCATCACAAAGTTAAATGGAGAACTACACTGATCAAAACATGGAAGAGTTTTGGGTTTTACTTTAGGAAGAATAGCCAGATAAATACTAATCCTGTTTTTAAGATAGGCCCCAGGTTCGGCCCGCCAATGGCAACCCGTGTGTCTCTTGAGAAGCAGTAACGGACAGGCTAGTAAAATAAATACACATGCCTCTATTCCAGCTTTTCAGCTGTTTTCAAAGACTTTGACCGTGGCTCAGTCACCAGAGCCTTGATCCTCTCCCAGGTAAAAGGACATCTGCGTCCCATTTCCCCCAAATAAATTGAACATATCTGCGAAGAGGAAATATCTATTTTTCAGAACTTAAGAGTGCAAATAAAAGCAATTATGTATCCGTCCCTTTTTTATGTGTTTCATATATAGATGTGCTCTTGTTGTGCTCTTTCTGATACTTTGGGGAGAGTTTGCAGTGTATCCTTTGGTCTTTGTACTTCAGGAATATGTTTGTTTGAGGAAACGGTGTGTAGTCATGTTGGTTCAAGGTGGTCTCCTAACATCCGGCGTATCTTCAGTCACAACAAAAAGCATTAAACTTGAAGTCCCCTAAGATCATAGCAGGTCTCCTTGTTGGTTGATTTTTGCTGCCTGACTGTCCATGACTCCCAGAGAGGTGTATATGCTATAAAGAACCTGCTATTTATCATTTATTCACAAGTTATTTTTATTGTTTAAGTGTTAAGAGCCAGGTTACATGGTCAGCATCTCACTCTATTACCGTCATTAAGTGCATTTTGCTATAACCCTGTTATTATGTTATTAAGTCATTAGCTCATTAGTAATGCACTTGTAAGGGATCTACGTGACGCTAGACATGGGTGAGATCCGGTTACCTCCCAGTTTTCTGTTTTTTCTATCTTGTGTATATGCTGTCAGACCAATATCTGATTTTAGTTTCATTGCCGTCATGCCTAAGCTGCTGCCAGTGACATACCCAAGATGCTGCAGTTTAATTTCCTGTCCAGACTACTTAGCCCACATCACAGACAAGCAAGCGAATAGATTCCTTTTTGTTGCAGTTCCTGGTTTCTTTCACTTCATACGTGTGTGTGTGTGTATGCACGGTTGTTTGTGCGTGCACACCCTTCCTTGGCTGTGTTTGTGGCACTCTTGTGTCCAGCGCTGTCCACACCGCTTCCCTGGCTCTTACAGTGCCTGTTACACCGATGCAAAGACAATAAAACTAACCCGCACTTTCTCTTTTGTTTTGTCCTTTTTCTCCAGAACACGTCAGGGATGGAGTCGCAGAACCTCGTGGACGATCTGTCGCCAAAGAAGACCACAGTTCTCAAGGTGTGTGCATCTGTTTTTGTATGTACCCATGACCACAGCTCGGTGAAAAGTGAAGCTTATTTACATTCACACCATTTCAAACGGTCAGGAAAGGCATGTATTGTATGTGTTGTTGTCTTTTAAATCTTCCATCAGGAGGGAACGCTCGTATAAAGGCTGATGATATTGAAGTTAAAGCTTCACAATTGTTTAAAGAAAGTACAATTTTAACAATGTTAAATGTGATTAATTTTGATTCTAACAACTCGTAGCGTATTCTGTGACATCAGATTTTTTGTATGGATATTCTGTTCCCTACATGCCTTCAAGTAAAAACCTTACACTGATGTTGACAAATGCTGATGCCATTAACATTTATTTGAACCATTCTTCCTTCTTCCCACTCATACACCCACAGACTTCTAGTGTTTTAATGAGCTTTAACCTTCGGCAATAGAAAACGCTTTTTAGCTTAATCCCTTCTGAAACAATATAACTACTCTCGATCCTCTTCGCATACAGTTTTTTCTCTCCATCTTTTAAAACAAACTTTGGCGATATTGTGTGTATTCTACCGTATTGAATAGATTCAAACTCAAACAGGTGTTTTTCTATAATTTACAGCTTAGTAATGGTCCTGTTGTGGGGTCCCGCAAGCGCCCGTCGGAGGGGAACTACGAGAAGGAGAAGGAACACTGCATCGCCCTGTTTGACCAGTGGTCGGAGGCCGACCAGGTGGAGTTTGTCGAGCGCCTGATCTCCCGTATGTGCCACTACCAGCACGGCCACATCAACTCCTACCTCAAACCCATGCTGCAGAGGGACTTCATCACTGCGCTGCCAGGTACATATATAGATATAAAAACAACTACTCCAGGTTGAGCTCCGTCTTCCCTGAATGCAGTGTAGAGTTAGGCACACATAAGACTCATTATTTCCATTTTATTACGACTTTCCTTGAAAAAATGCCCTGAATTTATAAAAAGGAGATTATTTTGTGGTTTTTATTTACGTCCTGCTGCATGAAGACAATAGTTGGAGTTGAGAGTAAATTAGGCCTTCTCATGAACACAACATTAAAGAGGATAAAGCTACAGAAAGTTTGCACTACAGATGACATTCCTAAAATTTCCACCCGGTTTTTGTACTGTTCATTTTCTTTCTTTCTTTCTTTTTTTTAAAGGCAAATATTTGAATTAAATACCAATAAACACGAGTTACGTTTGGAAATAGTGAACCCCAAGTTTCAGATACACCAACGAGATGAAATACTCGTAGGTTTTCAGCAAGTACTCGCTCAGCCTCTTTTCTTCCTCCCTTAAGCCCAAGGCTTGGATCACATAGCGGAGAACATCCTGTCTTTCCTGGATGCACGCTCGCTGTGCTCGGCAGAGCTGGTGTGTAAGGAGTGGCAGAGGGTCATCTCTGAGGGTATGTTGTGGAAGAAGCTCATCGAACGCATGGTCCGCACCGACCCGCTTTGGAAAGGCCTGTCCGAGAGACACCAGTGGTGAGAATGGACATAGACCCATTTACACACACACATACAGGCTTAGCAATCCTGAAGTATTTCATTTAGGATAAAGGAAAGGAAGAGAAGTTTGGTCTTGAGTGTCTGTTGTAGATTTAAGAAAATACCACTGTGTACAAAGCAGTTTTCATTCTCCATAGGGAGAAATATTTGTTCAAGAACCGCACGGCAGAAGTCCCACCCAACTCCTACTATCACTCCCTTTATCCCAAGATCATCCAAGACATAGAGGTAAGAGACGGAGCTTTCATTTGCACCAGATATTAGTTTCCTCTGCTGTTAAAGATGTCGCTTTGCAGTTTGCAGGGCTAGAACGTCGTATCTAGGCCTGTGCTGATCGGATATTGACTTTTGAAGGGATGATCGACGATTGTTTTTTTCCTTCTGCCGCTTTTCAGACGGTTTTAACTAACTTGCTATCAGAACTAAGTTTGTATGAAATGATATTTAGAATCTGCGCCCTACTGTGCACTTTGAGAAGCTTCTGGTGGAACAACACGTCCGCCCGCTGAGCTCCGTTGAGCCCGACTCGCCAAAACTTTGCAGTCCACAGGAGAAATGTTATGGATAGGGCGATATCAAATGTCTTTCTTTCTTTTCTTTTTTACATTCAAATCTTTGAGGCTTTTCAAATACATTTTTTAAAGTCTGTCATCATATTTTATATCGCCCAAAAGATGGGGAAAATATGATTTGGTGTTGTTGTGGTTATCTAAATGTAATTTATTGTGTTAGATTGCTTAATACTGGCCCCACTGCTGAAAGTGTTCTTTTTTGAAATGCTTAAATGAGGAATGAGGCAAAATACTTTGTTAAAAACATGTTTTTATGTTATGTTTATGTTATTATGTATTTTGATGTTAGTGGAGAAGATGTAGTCTGAAGATGACATGAAAAGAGAAACAACTCTAATAGTATCTCACAAACTGTAAATCATGAATCCATTCATTTTAAACTAACATTCATTGTTTAGTATAAACATCACTTACGCACCTTTTTTTAAATTGACCTTGTAGAAGGTCGGGAAAGTCGAAGCAAATTGTTGATCACAGCTAATTAATAGCGTGGAGGTCATGTTGTTGGTGTTATTCTAATCACAATAATCTCATGACCACCTTCGTGGTTTGATCATATTCCATATTAGCCTCCATCTTCTCTCCCTGCTCAGCTCCACTGCCTCTCTCTCTCTCTCTCTCTCTCTCTCTAATGTGGCCTTCTGTGTTTGTCTTTCTAATTGTTTCTCTCTCTTCTCTCCAGACTATTGAGGCAAATTGGCGATGTGGCCGACACAACTTGCAGAGGATTCAGTGTCGCTCAGAAAATAGTAAAGGTGTTTACTGTCTCCAGTACGACGATGACAAGATCATCAGTGGCCTTAGGGACAATTCCATCAAGGTGTGTATTGAACATTGAGGACAATCTGAGACTGTGACCACTTTGTTACCTTTGCCGCTGTGCCTGGCCACACATTGGCTCTTTTTCTAAACTTTCTAACTACTATATAATTTCCGTCTGTCTTCTGTGAAATCACCCCTGTCATCTTTGCCTTAGTGGACACTTTATACATGTGCAATGCACAGAGAGCTCATGGAAACAAAAACTTACTGTCTGTTTATTGAAGCTGGTAGCACAGCAGCAGAGGATATGGATGAGCTAGCTAGCGGCCTCCAGAGACACATTTTGCCCGTAAAAGCCCAAATGTTGTGTTCTTTGTCACATTCTAATGCACTATTCCATCATATACACTGATCTTAAGTTATGCATATTTTAAAAAGATTACCTACCTGATTGTTATTATGTTGAACATTATTGTGAAGGAGAATTGGGCCAAATCAGCTGTTATTATTCAAATCCACCCTATTCCTGACTGATGAAGAATCATTAGACCTTATTTATTACAGTGAAGGTGTATTGACACCTTCACTGTAAGCTTTATCAAAAAATGCCACAGTGAAGGTTAATATATTGTTTTACTATAAACATAAATGCACTCTTGCACAACGAAAATGAAAAACAATAAATAACTTGATTGATTAATAAACAGCAAATTATATAATAAGTCCCAGCGTTTCATTGAAGAAGCACTCTGAGTGATTATTTATGTTTCGTATCACCACTCTAACCACCGGTTGATGGACCAGCATCGTCTCTTTGCATCTATTTGGGCTACTGTCTATTTGTTTGACATTGTTTTTCATCATGAGCACCAACCTGAGGGTAATGGCTTCATAGTTTGTATGGATGAGCTCGTCACTAATCAATCTGGCAGCCATAACATCAAAGCAATGAGCACAATCTTTGGGAGCCGAGGTGTACGGGGATAAAAACACAACGCTCGGTGTACGCTTGGCCGATCTCCTCCCACAAACGGGCTTTTTGCTCTTTATTATGATGGTGTCTGACTGAAATATAAAGGTCAGGATAGACAGACACGGCCATAACGAGCTTCTTCTCCATTGTCTACAGTGACTTCACATGCGCTTTTCTCAAAAGTTCAGAGATTTTAAAACAAGACACGCTCAGAGCAGCGCAGAAAGGCATTCCCTGGTCGCAGCACTTTTTCTCTTGGCGGCCGCACACATTCTCTCCTTATTCAGAACAATTTTAAAAAAGAAGAAAGAAATGCTACATGGACACAGGCCCTCACTGGGTTTTGTCATCAATTACTTTTTCTAATATTTGTCAAACACTGAAGAAGACTCTTCTTCTCTGCAAGGAAACAACCTCAGCTGAGTGCGTGCACACATTCCTATAGAGCATGTGGAGCGGATACAGACAGATCTCTCCGATTATGCTCGCATTGTTTAGAAGAGGCTGATTTAAAACATGTCTTTGCTTCATTGGCCATTACGCTGCATCTTTCCACATATCTCCCACACGGGATACCGATGATAACGGCCACCTCCTTACAAAATACAAAGTTAGAGAGTTTTTCATTGCACGGACAGCTAGCGGACCAGGAGGAGGTGAATTTGACAAAAAGTGTATTTGTTAAGAATCCTAGACCTTGCCTTTTTAAAAAATGCCTTCAGCCCATGTCTTATTATAATACAAAATAAATGACGTGTAATAATAGATTATGATGGAAATTGTTCAACTCTGTCCTTCAACACAAAGTCTAATGAAACCACTGCACTTATACATGGGACTTTAACATGGTTCAGACTTTTTCCCCACTACTGATGAGGCTGTGAAAACATGGCATGTATCGGTCTGCTCTACGCCCCCAAACTGACCTGTAGAAGTAATTAACATTGGTCCTATTTGTGCGTTTAAGCACCAGCAGTTGAGCGGTACAACAGTGTTGGCTGTGAGATAGACATGCATGCTGTGTGTGAGGTGGTGTTCCTCCTACCTGGGTTTGTGTATTTATGAATTGAATCTTTTCCTCTGGCTCATTATGGCTTATCATCTTATTGTCTATGGCGCTGAGCTGAACCAGCAGACACTGAGACAGAACACAAGTGAATTACAGGATAAAAGGGCTCAGCTCCAAACCAGTTGTGTGTTCCACTTATCTGTCTGGCCTGGGAGGAGAGGATGGAGGGAGGGAGGTAAAGAGCGTATTTGTCTTCTTATTGTCCTGGAGGAGGCTGACGCACACCGAGGCGCGAGCTGAATGGCTCCGAGTATACACACTCAGCGGTGGGGAAATGGGGCATGAACACTGCTGTGAGAACGGGCCATTCTTAGCATGACCCAAATCTGCAACCTTTTCACAAACACTAATTTTTCCTCTTTTTTTTTTTTTTTTTTTTTCTGTCTCACTCGTCTTTCTCCCCCGTCTCTTCCTACTCCTGTCCTTTCTCGTGATAGATCTGGGATAAGCAGTCTCTGGAGTGTCTGAAGATACTGACCGGTCACACAGGATCAGTGTTGTGTCTTCAGTACGACGAGAGGGTCATCGTCACCGGGTCCTCCGACTCAACTGTCAGGTACAGCACACCTATAGTTCCAGAGGGAACACTGTATATTGGAATAGGACCAGGGAATACTGTTACTCATTAGGCTGAAGGTTTGGACCACTTTAGGGGATTTACTGCACAACTATGCCTGGATCAAACGTCAGTTGTTTATCTATAGTTTCTAACGTATTTTCAGTTGGAACACACTGTTCATCCGTTGTTAACTTAGGCAATATAAGGACACAAAGAGTAGACGGCCATTTATATAAACTAGATTTATAGAAAGTGTATTATTATAAAAACGATCAGGTTATAAGTCAAAATGAATACAGCTTTCTTATTGGAATTATTATCCACTAATAATATAAGATAAATTAACATCAATATCAGTGGTAGTGCTGTAACGGACCACGGTTGATCCGTACGGATCGCCCCTCACGGCACACATGTGAACCGAGGATTAATTAGTTTACCGTTAATCATCACGGTGTGAAATAAAGTTTACTGACGATCGTTATCCACCAATATTCAGTAAAATATGTGAGCAGGACATCAGCATTTATGCTTTTCTATCGCAGATCTCTGATAAAGTTACATTGTAAACAACCAATCCGTGTTTAAACTGATACGAGGAGAAGGAAGGTTCTGTTCGGTTACATTATGAAGCGTTCAGGCTCTGTTCAGTGAAAGTGAGTATTGGGCGAAGGTAGTTTTATTACATTATCATGATGTGTTCACGTGTGATCTCGTAAAATATAGTGTTGGTGAGAAACTTGTAAAATCCAGAGATACTTTCACAACATAAATAGATATTAGAGATGAACTATGACCTGTTTACAATAACTATAAACAGCTTATAATACATCATTAAAACTACCAATTATTTAAATTCATAAAAATACGATCTTTTATTTCCTAATCATTTGAATTGTGTTTTTAATGAAGAAAACAAAGTAAAAGGTCGTTGCAGTGCTCAAATGAGTGTGCTATTGCCGTAGACACTAGTCTGTCATTTCAAGTACTTCATGCTTATAGTGCATTTTTAAACACACATGACCAAAATACCTACTGCTGCCCCGGCTTTCGATTATTTCCCACGCAACCTACAGCTGCTGCTCACAGAAGCTCAACATTAATTATCTTATTACTTCCTCTGTACTCGTTGGGTGGTATCCAAGGAAAACGTGACTTCACTTCCTTAGCAACAGCTTGACAGGCACTTTGTGGGTTTTGTTGTCTGCTTTTCCAGCGTGTTCCACACGCATGCAGTTCAGACCGTATGTGTGAACTCTTGTTCCTCTCCATTGTAAAAATAATAAACATAATTCTCTTTCCTGTCTCCATTGTTTTTCTTGTTCCTTTCCCGTTACATTTCTTTTCCACTCTCCATCTTCAACCTTCTTTTCTTCCCTCTGTCCTCCTCCTCACCCCTTCCTTCCTATCATTTTCCACTTTTCTCTCCCTCTTTGTCTCACACCCCTCCCCTCTCATTCCACATCCCCATTTTTCCTTCCTGCCTTTTCTTTTTCTCTCTGTCACCTCTGCCCCCATCATACCGCCACCATGTCAATTCTCCCTACTTCTGTTTCCTCTTCCTCCATCCTTCTCCTTTCCCCCCTCATCCTCTGTAGGGTGTGGGAGGTGACAACAGGTGAGGTACTGAACACACTGATCCACCACAACGAGGCAGTTCTTCACCTACGCTTCGCCAACGGACTGATGGTCACCTGCTCCAAGGACCGCTCAATTGCTGTCTGGGACATGGCCTCGCCGACTGACATCAGCCTACGTCGTGTCCTTGTGGGACACCGGGCTGCCGTCAATGTGGTCGATTTTGATGACAAATACATCGTGTCCGCCTCAGGGGACCGTACCATAAAGGTAACCAGAGCTAAGGAGGTGTTTTCTATGATAAACCTTATCATTTACAGTTTAATCTGTTCAACTAAGTCCAACTTGTTCTATAGTTTCAAACCCGCCAAGTGGTTGTTTGGTAAGCTGTATGAATCCCGGCCATTGTGTCACAAAGCCTTCCATTTTGCTGTTTGTAGGTATGGAGCACCAGCACCTGTGAGTTTGTGCGCACACTAAATGGTCATAAGAGGGGCATTGCCTGTCTACAGTACAGAGATCGTCTGGTGGTCAGCGGCTCATCTGACAACACAATCCGGTACGTGTGCGAGATTAAAGATGTATATGGTTTATATATTATGTAGTGTTTTTATTTAAAATGCACATTGTTAATATCTCTTCAATCAAAACTGTTTATGTGACAATAATCTAAATGTATTAAGAGGATTGACAGTTTATTTTTCATGCAAGTAAGAAAAATAATATCTGTATTCAAATGTCCTTGTTTAACATAGCGTTACAGTGTAGGAAGAGTGTGTTGCCTTATGTGTGTACTAAGGCTTCTCCTTCTCCAGGTTATGGGACATAGAGTGTGGGGCATGTTTGCGAGTGCTGGAAGGTCACGAGGAGCTGGTGCGTTGCATTCGCTTTGACAATAAAAGGATTGTCAGCGGTGCCTACGACGGGTCAGTTTCACACACACACAGCTTTGTACACAGAGACATTTTGTTTCTGATGTTGTGCTGACTCATATTTCTCTCTGCAGCAAGATCAAGGTGTGGGACCTGCAGGCAGCCCTTGACCCAAGAGCCCCTGCCAGCACATTATGTCTGCGCACTCTAGTGGTGAGTACCTTTATGATTTAGCCTGCGGCAACATGGCTGACTGATGGAGATCATGCACAGTTGTCTTAAACTGCACTTCCTCAAGAGCTGCCGCAATTAGTCCGCGTAATTGACTGAAAAAGCATCAACATTAATATTTTAATTTGTCCTCGTACCTGCTAAATACACCCATAAAGTTGTCTGAGTGCTACCGTAGAAATTCCATTGATTAATAATCGGCTCTGTGTCACTGAAGTGTGGGCAGCAGCCTACACGGCACCCGGTCTGTTCTAACGGGGGTAAGTGGGATCCTCATGCGTTGCTTTATGGAGGGAGACTAGGTGCTGCCAAAAAGCATGTGAAAGACAAACGTGTTTATTTTTTCTTTAAGCGATATCTTGTTCTGAGATTGGACTTTATTTAACTTAGTATGTGACTTCTGAAGGTAAGTGGTAGTCCGATATTATTTTGGGGCTTTACAGCAAAGGGGGGTCACTACATATCCACACATCCAAATTAAATGTTTAAATCCAGGTTGTAATGCAACAACATGCAACACCAAAGGTACTGTTTACCATAAAAAGTTGTGATATAGTATATCATTATATAGTATGCTATATGATGAAATGCCTTCGTATAGTATGTCATGAAAAGGCCATAGCATGTTGTGTCATAAAAGTCATAGTATACAATAGTATGTCAATCCCTGAGTAAAACAATATGCAATATAAAAAGTAATATTGTATGTCATTAATAAGTCATATCATGCATACCATGAACGTCAGACATAAAAAAGTCGTAGTACAATATGACATTAAAGAAAGATAAAAGGGAATTCATAAAAAATAGTAATATGCCATTTAAAAAAAATCATACAAAGTCACAGTAAAGTATGTTTCAAAAGTCATATTATAGCATGTCGTATACAAATCATAGTAAAGTCTGTCATACAGTCAGTGTAGTATGTCTAAAAGTTGTAGTTTAATACTATAGTACATCATTAAGGAGTCATAGTACTCTGGATATTACTTTAAAAATCTTAGCTGTATAGGATTAAACATATCCAAAGTCCTACCTTCTCTCTCAAAACACTATTTTCTTTTTCACCTTAGTTTTAACGATCAGTAACATTTCACATTGTTTCTACTAATGCGTATTTTGTTGACTAATTTGAGAATCATTAGAGCAGATGACTCATTTAAGGGTTTTAGGTACAATTAGCTAAAACTGATTATTTCCAATACAATAGTCCTGCATTAAACTCTACCATCACCATGCATATAATGTTAAGTTGTGGATTTAAATGTATTATCAATAGTCTTGTTGTGTAATTATAATGCATTATACAGAGATGATATTCCAATATTTTCTCTACCCTCATTGACCTAAATGGGGTAGACGCCATATTCAAAACACATCCATAAATGGCATCTGAGGTTGGACTGCCGACGTGGCTTCAGAATGTTCTTTCATATCAATCTGCGGGTGAAGTCCAGCGTCTCCCAACCTTAAAGTCTTTATTTAGGATGTCTCGGATGGGGTTCTAATATCAAATCTAACAATGTCAAATGTATTTATACACCGGTAGGTCAGCCTGCAACCAATATGTTTCACCGGTCATGTCAACATGTCTTTTGAGTCCATGGTCTGCCCGTATGAATAGTATGTTAACGTAATGTCGTACTGTGTTTTCAGGAGCACTCTGGCCGCGTGTTTCGTCTCCAGTTTGATGAGTTTCAGATCATCAGCAGTTCTCACGACGACACCATTCTGATCTGGGACTTCCTGAACGTCTCGACCAATGGCCAGTCAGAGGGACGGTCTCCCTCCCGCACCTACACTTACATTTCTAGATAGCAGGTACAAAGACCACACACATTCACACTTGGCTGATTAGACCCTTCTTTAAAACCCGTCCTGCATCACACATGAGGTGGTGTATGTGTGCATAGTTAGAGAATCATATTCAGCCAGTATGTTGACACCTGCTGAGCAGACCCTGGTGTGATTGCAGACTCTGTACTACCCCCCCCCCCCCCCAGGTGGCGCCATCCACCGCACCCTTTCTCGGAGGAGCCCAGGGCTGATTGGCTGATGGGTGCGTCCGTCATGGAAAAGAGCCCATCTCTTCTCTTTCCTCCTCGTCATCTCTCTGTCCACCTCCACCCTGCCCCCGCCACATCCACCTCCCTGCCCGTTCTGACAGACCCTTGAGTTTGTGCCCATTGCCTGCCAGTACTGTGACATGCACACACACACACGTCAACACCGATAAGGATTCCCTTCTACAGAACCAACTCAACTCTCCAAAGAAGTTCACCTTGTACTACTAATTTATGTTTTGTAAAGTACACTAATGACAGTATTAATATTAGTCCTTATATAAGTCACAAGCTCCCTTTTTGTCCCCTTGATACAAACTTAAAGCAGCTTTTGCTCCATATATATACACATGTGTATATATATATGTGTGTGTGTGTCTGTGTCTATGTGTGCATGTGTAATATATATATATATACACACGCACATAAACACGCATACAGTGGCACAGTTGGACAGAGGATGACTGGAGCTGTGATGCGGGAGACAGAGACTCTTTACTCGGCTCCAGGAAAGGAGGGAAGGATGGGAGATGGAGGGAGTGAACGCGGGAGAAATGTGTTGGGATGACTTCCCTGCTCCCTCTCACTCTGTCTGACTCCTCCCTGTATCTCTCTCCAG
>NW_022280049.1:66232-74576 GCF_004355925.1 Anarrhichthys ocellatus | reverse complement strand
CCCAAGCCCTAACCCCCAACCCCCAGAGATGCACACTCGCTTGGAGTATGGGGGCGCACACACTCAAGTTTGTGTGAGTGTGTGTTTGTGTATGTGGACTTGTGAAACGGCAGAACGACCAGAAGCGTCAGACAGACAGACATGCATGTGAGGTTGCCTTGGATACAGCATCCTGGTAGACCTCTGCTTTTTTTTCTCTTTAACTCTTATTTTCTTACTGTTTTTTATTACTGTTATTTTCTCATTTTATTTGCGTATTTTGGTTCTTAGTACAAAAATCATACTAAGCGTAGTCCTCTTTCTATTTCCCCCTCTCTCTTTCTCTCTTACTGCCTTTTCCTCATTCTTTCTTCTAACTTCGACCCATGTTCATCTGTCCCTTTCACTCCATCCTTCTCTCCCCCATCATCTACGTGCTTGCGTTGGTTATGAGAGAAGCTGGAACTCAAGAGCTCAAATTTAGCTGTAAACGGAGTTGTCTTGTCAAAAATTGTGTTGTATATTAAAAATGATTTTTTAAAGAAGAAAATGACCTTATTGTGAATAAAGTACTTGACAGTGGTGGAGTGTTGAGCCAACTGTAACATGAATGAGTTTGATTGTCTGTCCTTGTCTGTGTGCAAGTGCGGGTGGATTGTTTCTATCTAACATGTGCATAAAACACTCCGTAGGCCTTAAATTTGTTCCTTTTTGTTCTTCAGACGAACATAAGGGAATCGGTGGTTATGTGTCCCTCTGACAAAGACTGCATTTCCATTGTGTGGATTTCTGGACTTTTCTTAAAACATTCAAGATTCCGTTACTAGATATTTCTGGAGATCACAGCATCTTGTGGTCTTCCTGAGTGGAGTTTTCTCAGTTGACCAACTCAACAATCAGCATCTCGATTGACTATGTCTGAAAAAGTAATTAAAGAGTTATAGTACAGTATGTTTAAAAAAAAAAGTAATTAAACAGTCATAATATTGTATGTCAGAAAGTCATAATAGGTTTGAAGGGTGCCTTCTCCAGACTGCATGTTTCAGCTCCTTCCACAGATGTTCAATAGGCTTTAGATCAGGGCTCATAGAAGGCCACTTCAGAATTGTCCAATGTTTTGCTCTTATTCATTCTTGGGTGTATTTAGCTGTGTTTTGGGTCATTCTCCTGTTGGAGGACCCATGATCTGCAACTGAGACCAAGCTTTCTGACACTGGGCAGCACATTTTGCTCTAGAATGCCGTGATAGTCTTGAGATTTCATTGTACCCTGCACAGATTCAGAACACCCTGTGCCAGATGCAGCAAAGCAGCCCCAGAACACAACCGAGCCTCCTCCATGTTTCACAGTAGGTACAGTGTTCTTTTCTTTGTATGCTTCATTTTTGCGTCTGTGAACATAGAGCTGATGAGCCAAAAAGCTCCAGTGTTATCTCATCTGTCCAAAGGACATTCTCCCAGGAGCTTTGACTTGTCAATGTGCATTTTGGCAAATTCCATTCTCGTTTTTTTTATGATTTGCTTTCAACAGTGGTGTCCTCCACGGTCGCCTTCCATGAAGTCCACTTTGGCTCAAACGGCGACGGATGGTGCGATCTGACACTGATGGACCTTGAGTTTGGAGTTCAGCTGTAATCTCGTTGGAAGTTCTGGGCTCTTTGGTTAACATTTGTATGATCCGTGTCTTTATTTTGTCAATTTTCCTCTTGTGGCCACGTTCAGGGAGGTTGGCTACAGTCCCGTGGACCTTATACTTCTGAATAATATGTGCAACTCGGAATCATAGAATAAGTAGGTCATACTATAGTATGTCATGAAAATATGATGTAAAATGAATAGTATAATATGTCCTAAAAAGTAGTGTCATGAAATGTCCTAGTATAGCATGTCGTAAGAATCATGATATTGTATTCAAACAAAATGTTATGAAAGGTCACAGTAGAATATTCAAAAAATCTGTTAGAATGTTGTAAAAAAAAAAGTCATATAAAAGGGAAATTCAGGAGTTTGTCATTGAAAAGTAATAGTGTTGTATTTTATAGTATGTCATAAAAAGTCATAGTATAGTGTGTCAAAAAGTTATAGTATATTATAAAAATATCACTAAATAGTGATTGTACAATATGACATTTAAAGTTAAATTTTTTCAAAGTGCATAAAAAAGTCAGTTTGTAAATTATAGGATAGTCAGTCATAAAAAAGGTCATAGTATACTACGACAAAAAAGTATTGATGTCTTGAAAAGTATAGTATTTCATAAAAAGTCAGTACATTATGTAATAAAATGTCATAGTAAAATAAGTCAAAAAATGTAAAACGTCATACTAGTATGTCCTAAAAAACATCCTATATTATGACATTAAATAAGTCGTGAAAAAGTCAGTTTTGTCATAAAAATGTCATAGTAGAGTTGTAGTTTTTTTTTTAAATTGTACGTTGTAACAATGGCATAAAATCTTGTAATATAGTTTGTCATACAAATGTTACAAAAAGATCACAGTATAGTACGGCATGAAAATGTCATACAAATTCATAGAGTATATCACAAAATTGACATAAAAAGTTTATATATATATATATAAAAAATAGAAATTGTATAGTATATTTTAGAATTTTACAAAAAAGTCAAAGTATAGTAATTAAATTGTCATAGCATAGTATCTCATAAAAACGTCTCTAGAATGTTATGGTATATTATGTAGTAAAAATGTAATTTGACAATAAGTCATTAATGTTTAACAGTCAGTAATAGTATAGCATGTCATAAAAAGTCCTGTAGGATTTCATTTAACGTCATAGTATAGTACGTCATAATAAAGTTACATTATAGTGTGATAAATGTATTTATTTATGTGATAAACGGTCATAGTCAATAGTATGTCATAAAATATCATAGTATAGTATGTCATAAAATGTCACAGTTTGGAATGCCTTGAGAAAGTCCTCGTATCGTATCTCATAAAAAAGACTTAAACCCGCGTACCAGCGGCTGAGTGGCGGTGATGTACTCAACAGTGTGTGTACTGGTGGTTCAGCTAGCTGTTCGCTGTTAGACAACACACCGTCCAAAACAATAAATTGAGCAAAATGTCCCCCCCCCCCAGTGTCTCTGGCCACAGAGCAGCGACCGGGAAGTGCATAGCAGTGTGTGTACTGGTATATAGTTAAGTTAGCTGTTAGCCAAACTCACCGTCCAAAACACTGAAGGAGAGCTGTTTTCCTCCACTGTTTCTCTGAACGCAGTGTACACACACAGAAGCAAACAATCACAAAAAAACTCATTAAAAAGTCATAGTATGGTCTATCTGGATGTATGTATGTGTGTGTATATAGGTTATGTATGTAGTATATGTGTATGTGATTATGTCCTTCACATATCTCAATAACCGTTCATCCAATCTACTTCACACGACCCCAGGACTTTCATTGTCGAAGTTGGGGCAACTTGGTAAGATTGTGTTATTTTAACAATAAACTTTACATTTTTGCCCGTTACTCTTTGGTGCACTTTGGATATGCGCCATGTTCAATACAAAAACAACTTTGAAGAAACAAGCTATAGTGCTCTGTGCAGCAGAAGATTGACTTAACATGTTTCACAAAACCATCTTAGAAGAAGTCATTTGAAACTGTGACTTTGCCATTGAGAAAAATCTTCAGTGGCGTTCTTTGCTCTTCTTTCAATGAAGAAATACTCTCCAGCTATGATGTAACTGATGCTATTGCAGCATCTAAGCTAACCTCTTTAGGAACCACCATTGTTTTTTAGAAGGACCAGTCGCCTCTCCATGTCCTCTCCAGAGTCCCTGGTGCATGCACTCTATTGCATTATTTTGTATGATATGCGATGCTTCTGTGATCTTGAGACATAGCGAGAATCCATCTGCCGTTCAAGGCAAGGATCCAACCAAATTCCTCTTCACTTCCTTGGAGCCTACAGGCAATGCAAAACTTCCGCGGGCCGAGCAATCGGCCTACTCCAAGCAGGCGCACTAGTTCAAAAAAAAGGATAAAAATATATGTAGGTATAAATGAAACAAAGTTGACCTCAGCATTGTATAACCAACTTAGTTAATACACATTGGCCTTTAGTTACTTTTATTTTACTTTGCACGCTATCAATCACTTGTACTGACTTTATTAACAATGGATCAGTCCTCAGACCTTCAAGTTAATTTAGACCTTTTTCACTTTAACAAAGCGAGTACAAGTGATTGACAGTATGTAGAATTCCTCAGCTTTTCAATCGTCAAAAGTTGTAAAAAATAAAATAACTGAAGGCAAATTTGCATCAACAAAGACGTCACAATATTAAAGTCAACTTTCTTTAATTTGAAACCACATTGTATATGCGTTACACATTCATTTGGTTCTCGGTATCCGTTAGTAAGACTTTCCAATATTTTCATAATTGTTACTTTTTTTTTGTTTTACAATTTTGACATGAAGTCATTTAAGATAGACAAATGTTGGTTAAACCATTGTGGGATGACAGTGTATCAAGGATGGCCACCAGGTGGGAGTATAAACTCAGCAATCTCCCACGGTGTGATCTGTTTTGGAGACTTGGGCTCTGACTGCTGGGTAGCCTAGTTTAGAGTCTAAACAACCTGTTACAGTAGATCACATACTCAGTCTTGTAAATACTGTAACTGTGAAGGAGGAATGTGCATGTGAGATGCTTAAAGTCGGGGCTTTATAGCAAAGATCTGGCTTGTGTAATTGAGCTCTATCATGCGTCGGTATGGTTATTGTAGTGTGTATTCTCTCGACTAGTAGAGGGAGGGGAGTTGGTTTCCAAAATTTCTGGGTTTAGTTTAGTAGAGCAGAATGTTTTAAATTCTGGGAATAAGTTATGTGGGATGGATTTGTGCTTGGTGGAGCACCGTTAGTATATGATGTGTGCATGACTTGGATATGGGTGTGTGTGCTTCCTCTGGGTCTGTGGGATTTTGGCCCATAATTCCTGCAGCTCTCAGGTCACAGCTCCTTTCTCACGCACATATTTGGCATTCCTTCCCCGACATGATTACCATACACCTTCCACTCTGGGTTTGGCTATGCGGAATATTTCCATCATTCCCGAGTGGAACTAGAGCAACGTTCCAGAAATGAACAACTCACCCCACCACCCCCTACTCACTCTTCTTTATCCCACCCCAACCCCCTGTTTCCCTTCCACCCCACTGTCTCCCCCTTGTACCACCCCCTCCAGCACAGATTCCTGCTGCCTTGCAATAGGATTCCTCTGGTACAACCCTTTTCCCCCCTGAGTCAGCTGTTTGTGTCTGCCGGCATGATTGGGTCATTTGGCAGCGACATCTCTTCAATGACCTCCTGCTAGGATAGGGAAGGAAGGGGAGGCATGGGGGGGATAAGAGCAGGATAGAGGAGACGAGAAGCAGCAACAAAACTCTCACTCACTACTGCATGTTTCCCTTCCACTGTTCTGTCTGAGCCTTCATGTTGTGTAATTATGGCAAAAATGTGGAGGTCACTATTGATTTTGAACAGTCAGTGCTCAGCAGTTTCAAGCGGTTCCCGAGTGAGGCGGGTCCATCTTAGATTTGTATTTTTTTAAAGCAAATGTCTGAGTTTCGAGCTTCAGTGACTTCAACCTATACTGACAGGAACTATGTGAACTACAGAACCTGCTCTTCTCCTGCCTTTATGTTCTTGCCCCTTGCATCTATTAGAAATCTGTTGATTTCATTTTAAAGCGCTGAAGTCGGCGAATAACTTTTTAATTGTTGTGGGAAATGCAGAATTTGATAGCTTTGCAGTGACTGGCTGCTATTGGCCCTTGATACTTGCTCAGAGAATATTAGTTATGTAGTTTTCTAAAAAAAAACTGTATTTTTTTACAATTAATCTTGTCATCTATATAATGCCAATAGAATAACAAATCCTATTAGGAGTGGGCGATATAGATACAATATATCACAATAGAAGCAATTCTATATAAAATATTGTAAATTCATGTGAGAAGTTGTATGGATCAATTAAAAAGGGGCAATGTTTGGTTTTGGTTAATCCAGTGAACTGAATACGTGACAAATTAAGGTACATTGATGCAAAAGTCCCTCAAACTCAATATTACAATTCATTAGAGTTGCACACTGATTGATTGCGATATTGCCAACAATGATCTAATACAACCATATATATTAAAGCGATAAATATCTTGGTATATAATGTATTGCACAATCTCTGATGATTGACAAATGTGTACTGTATCTAGGTATATCTCATGATATCGCCCAACCCTACTGCGTCTCACTATTTCTTTGAGCCCAGGGAAATTTCTTGGCTTGTTTTGTTCACCCAACAGTCTAAAACCCAAAGATATTCAATTTAGAGTGATATAAAACAGAGCAAACAATCAAACCCTCAGATCACAGTAGCTGGAACAAGCAACGGTTGGTAACTGTTGCTTGGTACATGACAAATCATTTTTGTCTATCAACGTATTGGGCTTTGAAGCCAGCCGAGCACATCTGGAGGCTCGGCGAACTTGAATCTCTTTCTACAACATATTCTTTGACAGAAAAGAGAGCACGTGAAGAAGCAGTTTAAAGAGGCTGTGACACACAGGAAATGTTTCTGTAGGGTTTACTGAGTCGAGAAAGACTGCTGCACACAGAGCTGAAATAAATAAATGAAATAATTTTATCGTAATAATTATAATAACCATCATAGTAAGATTGCTTATTTAGGGTTTCTGTCTTCTTTTATATATATAATATATATAACTTTCAATAAATTGTTCCCTTTAATATTTTTTCTCCTGTGTGTATGCACGAGACTTTGGTTTGTTCCACTGAATGTCCTGGTAGCAGCATTCTGTATCCACGGTATCACACAGGAGCATCCTCCCCTGGGTCGTTTCTATAGCAATGCTAATAGACAAGGCACCCTCCCCGCCATGCTCGTCCCTGCACTTCTCATCCTCTGCACCTATAAGCTGAGGTTGTAGTGTCCCTGGGGGAGTGGGGGGGAGGAGTCATGAAGAAGGTCTCCAGTTGTCTTTGGTCGGTTGTTGATTTGGTTTGCTGTGACTGGCTTGCTGTTTTTGGTGCAGCTTGGTTTTTATACATTCCAGTTCTTAAAGCTTCAGTCCCCGCGGTGAGTTGTCACGGGTTCATGCAGGGACTGGATGGTCCCTTTCCAGAGTCCCTCGTGATCCAGCTTCACTCATGGTTGTTGGTGCACTCACTCACTCACGCACACAAACAAACACACACACTTTTACATACATTTCCTTGTCTTCTCGTTCTTACAAACATGCGTTTATTCAGTAAGTCACTCACTCGATCGTTCCCTCATTCATCCTTTTGTCAGCAGTCTCACAGGTTCACACCAATTTAGCAGTGAGACAAATAAGTGCGTCACATGTCAGCAGTCCATTATTGGTCCATTTGATCTGTGCAGATCGCTCTATCCCTTTGTCCACTCTGCCGTTTTCCTGTCCTCTCCTTCCTGTTTTCCCTTTATCCGAAGGCTAAGCACCCACTCTCTTGTTCAGTCAGTCTTTCCCACCCCTTGTTCTCTCTCTCTGTATGGCCCAGTTGTAATCCCATACATGACATTGTCCAGCTGGTCCAGAACAGGAGACACGAAGGCCTTGTGGTTTTTGTGGTATTGGAATAAAGGCCTTCGTAGAGTCTGGGACTCTGGCTGCCCTTCAGCTTCAGTATTTCTGGCCTTTGAAGGGAAGCAGACCAGGTCCATAGAGCTTCCAGCGATGGACCAGTAATGGTCCAGTTGGTCCAGTAAGGGAACTAAAACTAAGAGGAATGATCACTAACTAGTGGGCTGTAGTGGCAAATTAGTAGGTGTAAAGCTAAACCCCATGAATGATTCATCAAGTTTCTGGTCAATGTTTGTCCCAACAAAGAGAGGTGTTCAGTCGTGTGTGACAGAGGAGATGACTAGGTTAGCTATTGGCAGGCTCAGGTCAAGGCTTTGGATGAAAAGACAGTGGGTGCTCGTGTTAGCCACTACTAGCGGGGCCCGGTAGCACGCACCCGCTTGCCCCGCTTGCTGATGGTGGTGAAGCGAAAGGGGGTGGTGAGGTCGGGCTGCTCACCAGGCGGGAAGCGCTTCATGAAGTGTACGTCCTGCTGGTTCGGGAGTGTGTGGGGGCCACGGCGAGGACGGCCTCTTTTAGTGAAGCCCACATACCAGCCTGTGTAGCGCGCTGACATCAGAGCTGTGTAGTGGTTTTCCAGAACCTTTTCCACAAAGACGCAGTCCTCGCTTCGATTACTGGCCTTCTGAGAGAGCAGAGAAACCACAGGTACCCACACACATACAGATACACACACACACACACACACACACACACACACACACACACACACACA
>NW_022280049.1:64058-66222 GCF_004355925.1 Anarrhichthys ocellatus | reverse complement strand
ACACACACACACACACACACACACACACACACACACACACACACACATACACAGGTTGGGAGAAACAAAGAGAGGCTGGTCAGGACACTTTAAAGATAAATTGATTCTTGATAAACGTGTCTCTAAAAGAAAGAAGTCTCACCTTTCCTACCAGCTTTCCGCGGCGGTTCATGCACAGGTAGAAATTGGTTTCTTTGCCCCGGATTCTCACCTGGCTACCAAAGGTATCAGCCTCCACTACGAGCTGGGCTTGTGAAGGGACAGACAGAGGGACAGACAGACATTAGAGCCGCAGGCAATGCAGAAAAATACAGTATGTTGTGTTTGCAGGATGTCACAGGTTTATTGGGTTGTGCCACACAAATATTAGACGAAGAAAGATAAATGCTGACGCAGATTAAGAGCTCACTTAGTTTTTATGTTGCGTGAGATCATTTTCCATCTCAAAGAACAACAACAAGAACAAGCCCACAGCAAGTAGTGTGACACTAATTGCACAGATTACCAGCCAGCATTATATCAGATTTGTTTTTATAAACCAGATACGGCATTCACAACGAATCACAGTTTTAGGATTCATAGTTGCTATTAAACATACTGATAAATCAAGGGCCAATGTAAATGTCTCTGGCTGGACAGATGGTTGGCAGATAAGCCCGGTCACACGCATGGATGTTAGGCCGCTGACCACAAATGGGCCTCGTAAAAAAGATAACAACTAACAGTAGACAGAGCACGGTGGGCCGAGAGGAGCGGGAGAACAGACTGAGTGTCTGCGATACTGTTGTTTTAAGGTGAGTGCATGTGTGTGTGCACCGCTGTGTATTTGTGTGTGTGCAGATGCATGCATGTTCATCCTTCCAGGCAATAACGCTTCACCAACAACACATCTTCAGAGAGCGCTTGTGCCTGTTTAAAAATAAATCCCTAAAATGGTTCCTACATGACCTTAGTCAACAAAGGGGTCAAAAGAAATCAATACCTCCCTCCCTCTTGCCCTCTTCCGCTCTCTTCCCCCAACTCTCCTCTCGTCTCCCTTCTGCTCTTTCACTTCATGTTTATACCTTCATGCACCAGCCTCGTCTATGCTTTATTTCTTCTCTCTCTGCTCCTGATTCCTCTGTGTAATGCCTCATTGCCATATTTGGTCAGTTTTGGGTGGATTATTCAGCTTACGAGTGGTATTTGTCTATAAGCAGACCTGCTTTTGTGTCTGTGGTCTCATCTATGGCTTGAAGTGGCGTGTTAGAAACCTGACATGTTTGTGAATCAATAGGATGTGCAATAAGAGCGACCATTTGAGCACATGTAGAAATATGAACTCAAGCTTTATGGCTTGGCTTTCTTCTGCCCATTGATTGTGTGTGGTTTAAGAATGGGTTAGACATCATTACAGATGGAGAAAGGAGGAGGGAGTGGGGGATGGACAGAGGGAGTGTTCGAGGATGGAGGGAGGGACGGAGAGGAAGCCTGCTGTTTTAAATCCAGAGGAGACTACAGGGAGGATGAGAAATCAATGGCGGGATCGATGAAGGAGATGAGTTTCTAACACTCTACCTGCCAGGCTTTTCCCGCTAACTCACACTTGTTTTCCCTAACACCTTCTTTCTCTCTCTCTCTCTCCTGTGAATCATTGAGTCAGCAGCCAGTCGATGAGGTCTTTGTACTCCCAAGACAAGCTCCACTGCCCCTCTGCCAAAGCCTGGGGAAGCATGTGTGTGTGCTTTTGTGAGTGTGCCGGCACAGTTGCATTCTGTATCCGTTCATGCATGCACTTGGTCAACCTTCAAGTCTTTGTACTTGCAGCCGTTGGTCGGTGTGAGTGTGTAGGGAAGCATCTATATGTATACACTGACTCACACGTACCGAAGTGCCTGTGTTCTACTGTGTGTGTGTGTGTCTTACCAAATTTGTCTCCATCTTCTCCTCGAGCGCTGATTCTGCGTCCCAGCACCTGGACGTGTTTGCCGCTGGTGCGGCTGTAGAGTTGGTAGACCCGGTGGTGTCGCCGACTCATGGTGTCTCGCACCTGTGTTTGGTTCTCCACGTGCACGCTGAAGTTGACCCCATCCACACCGAGTACCTGCTGAGAACACGCACGCGCACACGCACACGCGCACACACACACACACACACACACACACACACACACACACACACACAC
>NW_022280049.1:56448-64048 GCF_004355925.1 Anarrhichthys ocellatus | reverse complement strand
CACACACACACACACACACACACACACACACACACACACACACACACCGAGGCAGACACACACCCAGAGGTTGGCACACTGCATATACAGAAACTCATGAACAGGCTTAATAAAACTGCACCTTGTATTAATATGCAACTTTTCCTTTGTAATGTAGGAGCACTCTTTGTCATGCATGCAAACTCTTACCTGTAATGGATTGCACATCACCAGCAACATCTGGATACATCTGGAAAATGTGGAAACAGCTGAATTTAGAAATATGTAAGCAACATTGAACGTTGGAAGAGTTATGTGTGACACCATCATTTCCATCTTTCTTCTCTGCCATTCTTTCTGTTCAACATGTCTTTTCCTTATTGGGTGATTACTCACATTGCTGGGTGTGTGTGGCTGGCACAGAGACATGACATGCAGACAGGCAAGCAGATGTCGAGGGATCGGCAGACAGACAACACCCAGAGCAGTGTTTATTGTTACGCTACCAGTCTTCAGTCCAAACTCACTTACTGACCCGTTCATGACTTTCGCCACACCAAAATCTGGCCTCCAAATGACCTCATTGGACCGTGGCAAAATGGCAAACATGCCGAGACAACTAGAACATGTTTTGATTTGGACATCTAAGGGACTGGGCTGGCGTATTTGGCAGCTCTGTGTATGTAGACAGCTGGGCTGAACTACAGGTGTATGCTAAGCTGTGATGTGGCTTTGGAGAGCAGAATGTGGTCACATTTAGAATTGCTATGAATAAGTGACATGAGCTACCAAAACGTGTGGAAAGATTATTTATGGGGATTGGTTAGGAATAATCATGATGATGTAGCATGAACAAACTTTTCTGTATTATTTCTTATTACTTACTTATCCTTCTGATCTGGATCTTCAGAGACATTTATGATGGAAACAGCTGGTTACAGTTACAATAAAAAAATGCTCACTTTATCACATTGCTTAATTGAAGTTTAGACCTTGACCTTGAATGCATCATGTTATTGACAGCTTTAGTAAGGGAGTGATTGTGTTGCGCAAAATCTACTCTGGCAGTCCTTGAACTGTTCTGAATTAGTGGCTGAAGACATGATGAAGTTCAGAACCAAGTGTGTGGGCTGAAAAGCAATTCTACGAATTTTGTCTTTCCCCACCTCATCTTCTATCTCTCTGCATGCCTCTTCTCTCTCTCTCTCTCTCTCCACTCGTATTCTCTGACTTGTTGTCCTTGCTATCTCTTCTCTACTGGATCTCTCTCTCTCCCTGTCTTTCTGTTCACTTTACCTTTCTCCTATCTTTCCCTGCCTCCCATCTTCCTTTATGTTTGGGGTTAGCAGGGTGACTCCTCCACACTGTCATGGGCATGCACACAGATGTGCAGATGTGTGCAGGCTGTATGTGTGCGTACAGGAGGAGCAGGCAGCTGACAGCTGGGCCAAAGCTAAGACATACACACTGCTGAGAGAGGGAGATAGCGAAGAGAAGAGAGAGATAAACTGGGAGATACACAAAGGGATAGGGAGAAGGAAGGTGATGTCAGAATAAATAGAGGGGAGATGAAGCAAGAGAAGGCTGACAGATAATAAGAGAGGAGAGAGATAAAATCAGAAAGAAGATGCACAGATGTGAGAAGGAGAGGGTGAAAAAGGCTACGGTTACATTTTGTAGGAGAAAAAGTGCCAAAATGAGAGACAGAAGTGTAACCACAGAGTGTGGCCTGGCGTGAGAAGTAGACAAAAAGATAAATAATTGGAATGAAAGAAGAGGGGGGTTCAACTCAAGCACATCATAACACATGTCACTGCCTCCTGACTAACACACACATATACATATGCTTCCTCTCTCTTTCCTCCTCTATCTCAACATTTATTTCCCATAGCTGGTGTGTTGGCCCCTGAGTCGTTGTTATAGATGGAGATAACCTGGGTAATGCAGCATATTGGCCCTCACATTTTGCCTGCGCAGCCAAAAAAACCTGAGCGCCTGTGCATTGTGAGGACTCTCAGCTGTTAAAACACCACGGCTGCACTGCTGCCGAGGACACTGCAGGAAAAGTGCCTCGGCACTGGATTCCCTCACTCCCACAAAAACCACAGACACTCCATATTATGCCAGCCACAGAGAGAAGGAGAGAGGAAAGAAGGAGACAGGATCAACCGGGGGGTGGGGGAGGGATGAGAAAACGAGAAAATAAGAGAGTGCCGAATAAAAGTCGAGTAAAGTAAAGACAGAAGGAGGTATGGAGAGAGGGAAAGCCCGGTGCGTCTTGGCCGGCTTCCAAAACAAGCAAGGGTCTGACATCATAAACCTGCGTCCCAGCAGATCTACCATATGGAGTCTGCGGTTAGACTAGCAGGCCTCAGTACCGAGGACTGGGCAGCAGCGTGGAGCGAGAGCGGTCGGCCTGGTGGGACTCAGCACAGAGCAGTGGTTTCAGCTGTGTGTAGCAGTGGTTAGCGTGGTAGGCCAACACTGGAGCAGTGGGCTTCGGCACAGTGCAAGAGTTTCAGATGTTCAGCAGTGGGCCATGGTGAAGAATGGTGGTTAGGCGAGAAGGAGTGTGAGTGGTATCAGCAGTAATAGAGCCTATGGTGGAGCAATTGTTAGAGAGGCGGAGGGCCTCGACAGGGAGCTGAGCAATAACAGGTTGTTGTGGCATAAGGCCCTTGGCTTGAAAACTTTCAGTATGATCACGTTGGTAAAACAGCATGGATGAAGTGAAGAGGCTGTGGTAAAACTGAAGAAAACTGCAAGAAGGAAATGAATATAAAGATGGTTGACTCTGAAAGACCTAAACTAAAACCAGCAGACTAAACAGTAAGACTGCTCCTCCTCGGATACTGCCAGGGGCGCCATCATTCAACGGTTATTAATATATACTTTTTTATCTGAGCAAGTATCTGTGGAAAAATGGGGTATAAGCAAGACAGGAAGACAGATGTAGGCAGTGAGGTGGTTAAGTGGAGAGAGTGTGAGGGAGACACAGACGAAGAGAGAGAAAGTCAGGCAGACACCAGCAGCACACACCCTGTCCAGGTTGTGTGAGGAATGAGAAGTATCTGGAGATGACTGCCATCTGGGAGAAGTACAGCCGACACAAAGAAAGAAAAATAAATCCCTTGGCTTTTAACAAGACACACCTCAAATGGGCAAACTCAAGCCCCCTGAGTCTGTATCCTCCTCCCTTAGATTTGCTCTTGGCACTTTATCATTTTCCTATCCCACTAGATAAAGCCGGTGTTATTTGACTCAACTTCAGAAATATTTTCAATAGGGGGAAAAAAAGCATTTTCTTGGCGATGGGAAAATGCCTTTTTCTAATTCAGTTTGGCCATCCCTGAAGTAAGTGCAGATGGTGATGGAGATGTTTATGGCAGCTTTTATGAGTAACAGGGCCCTGACTCTGACCCAGTGACCCTGAACTGTCAGCCAATCAAAACAGGGCCTTCTGTGGCATGTTTTCTATGGGGACTGATGAGGAGTGATGTAATCGTTAGACACGGCAACCTTCCTCTCCATCATCTTCATCTGCAGCTATGCCTGTCACAAAACTAGTTTAAACAACTATAAAAAAAGAGATAGGACCCTCGTGCATCAATACAATTATTACATGATAAAGTGATAAAAGTGACTTACAAGACGGTCAGCGTGGAAAGAAGGGACCACATTGCTTCCCCCCTCCACTATGGAACTTGTCCCAGAGACAGTCTCCTCGCTCGGTCTAAGCCAGTCCGACAGTCCAGAGAGTTTCCTCCTGTGTTGTGAATCCGCTCGATGTTGTGCAGAGTCAAAGAGTCAGCGGACACTCCCGTTGGCATCGGCGGCGGCGTGCCCCGGTTCTCCCGGCGTGCGTAAATGTGCGGGCGCGGGCAATGTGGGGTATGAGGCCGGGGTAACTGTGCCACTGTGACCGCCGGGCAACCTCTAACAGCTGTCCAGAGTGGCGGAGAGACGGATGGGCGGGGAAGAAAAGGGGGGAGGTTAGGGCTTAAAAGGCTGCGCGTCCCCGACAAGGAGAGGAACAGGTGAAAGCGCGCTCGCGCGTCACAGATAACCAATTCCAATCGACCTTGTTGCCCCTCAGGGGGATGCTCAGCCCTGTGAGGAAGATGCAGTGCGTGCGTAATCCAATGCGTAATGTTTCAGCGCAAGAGCAGGCTTCTGGTCACCAAAATTAATTATGGAGCCGGTGAGGTGATACAAAAATTGGTAGAGTGTTTGTTCCGGCACCGACAGGAGTAGCAGGCAGGTTTAGTACCAGCAGAGCAGGGTCAGGAGCTGTTGGAGGTGGGCTACCTGGGATGGCTGATGGAGCAAACCGTGAACTGAAAACGGGGGCTCTGCGGGCGCAGGGTAATGCAGGGCCTCGGTCATGACTGCGCCCCCACGCTGGCTCAACGGGTCTGTGGCTCAGGTGACACCGAACAACAGTGTCCGACAGAGAAGGTGATAACGTCCCAGAGCGGTCCAGCTCAGAGGGGTATGGGAAGATCTGAATGAAAATGGGAGGGATAATACAGGGGGGAAAAGGACGAGCGAGGGAGGGAGGGGTGGCTGTAGAGGATGGGAACAGCTGTGACTGGGTGGCGGACCCGCGACACGGCGAGGAAATGACAGCCGCACTTTGCACCTGATTTTGCGGACTTCCCCGCTTGCCTCAGCCGCTGGTTACCGCTTGGCTGCAGAAGTCCTCTCTGCGCCCTCTCGACACAATACCAGCCCAAACACAGCACGATGACATCACCTCCAAAATGTTTGAAGGGGGAAAATGCAATCCGACCTTTTTATTTATTTTTTTAAAGGTAGAAAGTTTAAGCGTTTCTCTGTAGGGGGAAAACACGAAAGTCTCTTCTTTCCGAGAAAAGCCAACTCCGCGGTGCAAGAGGAGAGGAGTCGAGCTCACCAGTTTCTGAAGAAATAAAAGTTAAAACGTGCGCACTGGAAACGTGTTTACACCAAATCAGATCGACTCTCAGTCCCGAACCTGCATCGTCCCTCTTCCCCTTATATTTCCCTCCCTGTTTCAATCAGACACCAGAGGAGAAAATGCAAGAGAGAACCCAGCCGTGCGGTTTTATCCACTTCACTGGTATTATGCAGATCCTTCTTCCTCTCAAAAATGTCAAGGTTTCCTTCCATAAAAAGCTCTTCTTGAGGGGGGCTGCACATGAGAGGTGCGTCGGCAGGCACAGACCTCACTCCAAGAAAAACCAGAACAAGATTTTAACAGACGCGGATCAATCCTCCCTCCTCTCCTCACTCCCTCCCACCTCTCTCTCTCTCTTGCTCCCTTTCTCTGCCTCACACACATGCACACTTATTGGATCAAAATGGAATTAGTCAGTCGTTATGCGATGCTGACCCAACTTACACTGCAAAAATATACATTTTTATCAGTAAAAAATATCTGCTAATGAGGTGAGATAATTGCACTTGTTTGCAATGCAAAGCAAATGGCTTCTATACTTTTCACGAATTAGGCAATTTTCTTTTGGACATTTGTGTTATTCTGCTAATCCCTCTTATATTTGTTTGTGGACATATCTAAAACACGAAAATGCATAGAAAATAATTCGAATGTTTTCACTATATCGAGAGGAATTAATTAGTTTGAAGATTTTGAAGTGGATTTCAGCATGTCTGACAGAAAGAGAGAGTGGCAAAGACTTTCTCTGATTGTTTAATAAAGTTTGTGAGATCTCCACAAAACAAAGACACCTGCCTCGGCCAGGTGAACATCTGTCTTAAACCAATGGGGAGTTCTCGTCCTGCATTATCTCCCCTTAAGATAACCTCAACTCTGCAGCCTCAGTGGCCCCGGACTCAGGATGGAGGGTGGATGGCAGTGTGCCATCCACCCTCACATACACACACATACACAAACACACATCCTTCAGAGCTGCCGCGCTTTCAAGTGATGTATTTTGACTCCCTATTTCATAACTTTTAAGTTAAACCTTAAGAGGGAAAAATGAAACGGAGAATGAGAGACAGTCGGGAGAACGGTATGTAAGCACGGACAGGGATCCAAAACGAACATTTCTCAGGGATTTCGGCAGCAACGCCCGCTCTGCGCTCCCAAAACTCCCTCTCACCACCGCACAACCGCAGACGGTCAGCCAAGCCAACACAACACTCCTGCCATACCTTATTTTCACACACACGCACACCTACACGCACACACACGCGGGCGCGCGCGCGCTCGCACACTTATATACACACACACAGGAGTGCACGTAGAGAGAATCGAGGGAAAGTGAGTACATTTGTGCGTGTATGTGTGTAGAGGTGGGAGGGGGTTGGCCTCATCAGGGACAGTTATTTTGGCTCCAACTGTAGGGCTATTCTTTTCAACATTGTACTTTCAAAACACACACACACACACACACACACACACACACACACACACACACACACACTTCTACAACTGGACGGGGTTGAGCAGGGCTGGGTAGGGGTACTGTGGTTGAATGCCTTTCCAGTCATGCTCCATAGACAGGCCTCTGGCCTTTTTTCCTACTACTGGCTCTCTCTGTCTTTGCACCTGTGTCTGGGTGCTTTTTCGCTGCTCACCGCACTGCTGCAAGGGACACGAGTGTAAATGTTGTGGAGAGGGATTTGAACCACATTCTGGTGATGAGGAATGAGGCCCGTCTGGTACTCTTAAGCCCAGATGGAAGGGTTCAGAGCAGGGACTACAGCACATCTTGGTACAATGGTGAAGTAAGAAAAAGCAGATAGAAGAGCTCAACTCCATTCACATACTGTGCATGAAAGCCTGATCTAACAATAGTGGATTTGTAGATAGTAGATATTCCAAATGGATTGCTGAGATGATCTTACTCCCATTGTAAATTTGTAAAAAATGCATGTTACACAAAGATATCACTAAGATTACATGGTTTTGGTTACAATACATCTGGAGTCACAGACAGTTATAATAACACATTATTCATAGCTCAAGTGTAAGCTGTAGCAGCAAGTCTTAGAAAAGAAATAGCTTGCTCCCTGGGTTTGGAAATTACATTTCATGTACCAAAAAATTTAGGGAGGGGGGGCTTTCTTCCTCTCTCTCTCTCCTTCTGTCACATCGCTCTCTCTCATTCATTTTCTGTCCTCCCTATCTGTCTCTTTAATCTCCCCGGCTGTTTTTTATCTGCTCACTCTGTCCCTCCCTCTGTTTGCAGCGAGCATATTGATTGCCCATGTCTTTGCCTCTGCAGCTCCTGCCTATTGATCCTTGCCTAAGACACACAGACACACAAACACACACACGTACACAAAAACTTGTGTGCATACACATCCTCACATACACGGATGTCCCCTTCCCGTTTCTCCGCACTCAAAAAATCGTACTTTCATGCAGACCAACTTTGACAGACACAATATTCATAAATGCACATGTGCATGCATTCACGTGTTCACAAACACACACAAAGAGACACACAACAGGACACCTATTTTTTTGCATATACCCTCTGTTGTATTGAATAGAGTTGGCATTGATGGACGTTATGCCTTTGTGCTCCTCTCTCGACTCATTAAAGTGAATGAGAGCCTTGTGTGTGTGTGTGTGTGTGTGTGTGTGTGTGTGTGTGTGTGTGTGTGT
>NW_022280049.1:50091-56438 GCF_004355925.1 Anarrhichthys ocellatus | reverse complement strand
TGTGTGTGTGTGTGTGTGTGTGTGTGTGTGTGTGTGTGTGTGTGTGTTGGGCCCTGTAGCTGCTTTAGTTCTGGGCCAAGCAGCTTTTACTCTGTGTATCTCTCTCTCTCTCTCTCTCTGTCTTTGACGGGGCCTGCAGGCTTCTTCATCCAGGGAGCCTGGTCAATATGGCCATTCTGTCCAGCAATTAACATCGATCAGCACTCGTCAATACCGTCAGCACCCAGACAAAGACCCAGGGTGCATTGCGTGTGCTTGCCCTTTCTCTATCACAGTCAACCAAATCCCCAAACCGCACTCTCATTATATGAGCGCATTCTGGCCTGACCCCAAGGTCATCGTGGAGGAGAGGCATGGTGTGCTGGACTCTATGTTAAGGGTGACTGGAGTGGAACCTAATGCAGAGCTCGGAGCATTCTGAGCCGCCAGTTGTTGACTCATTATGACAGTTGTGTGTGCGTGTGTGTGTAGAGGTGTAGGTGAGGAGTCAAGTTTAGATATTCCATGGTTTCGATGCAGTCAAAGAGAAGTTGACAGGCAATATCATCCCCCCCGCTGTGTACTCTAAAATGTTAAACACTCTGAAAACTTTGAACTGTATAAATGCAATTCATCATTCTGTTGACACACACATTTGGAGTTTTCAGATGTGCAGTGGATTGTGTCCAATTTGCTTTGTCTATAAGGTATGGGCTGTATATGTTTGGATGGGAGGAGGGACCGAAGTAGCAAGCCTGCTTATATGTGGGATCCCTGGAGGGAGAGAGAGGTCTTGGCTTTGATTAATACCTGTAGACATGGGCCTTACACTTCACATCAGATGGTGAGATGTCAAGCTAACATCGGTTTCTGGGATATATATCTCTGTAGTCTGTTAATCAAGGGCCAAGTTTAAACTGTTCCCCAATGTGTAAATGTATGAGACACTTAATAAAGGCCCTTTGATGACAGAGGGGCCCATGCAAAGTCAAGGAATGCATACAGTGTGCTGGTCTTTGAAATGAGAACCTGTTCGCCACTTGTCCGCGTCTGTGAGATGAGAGAATCGACAGCTGCAACTAAGTAAGAGCAGGAATTAATTAGCGGCGAGCCGCGGCTGAGATGAAGAGAAAAGCAAAATATTGTTTTTATTAGCGGCGATGTTGGTGGTGCACAGCCTGCTCCCTTCTCTTGCTTAGCAAGATTAATCCAATGAATATGAGCGTTTACTCTCCTCCTCGCACAATCCATTGCAGCTGTTGTCTCTATACATAGCCCAGCTGAAGCACTGGAATAACTTTACTTTGACACTTTCAAGTTGGAGGGTTTGATGCTGCTTTGGACACGTGTCAGGGTCATTATTTATGTAATCTAGCTTGTCATTGTAAGGCCAAAGCCGGATTTTGCAGAGTGAATCAGGTAGTTGTGTTCTTTGGGCTACACCTGCCATCTTTACAAGATACATGACACAATTTTCAGTTTCAAAGTTATTCAGTGGCTTCAGGAGTTTATTGCCATTGTTGTGAATGAGGTTTGCCAAAATATCCCAAAATACAAAACATCTGTGATTAAGCAAGTGCAACATACTGACTTCAACTCCAACAACATATGTGATCCAGCAGCAAGACTGCCTCATCTTCACCTCTGTGACTCAAGGACTGAAATAAACTTCAACAACAAGGACTAACTGAACAATTGATTTAACATTAAAACTAAAGATAATATGCTGCAACACTACAGGGTAAACACAAAAAGTCCTGTGTGATGGAGATTCACTGCAGGAGTGGCACTCCATGCCGTCTGTAACTGATTGGCAGGGGCTATTTAGTGCGCTCTGTCAAGATGAAGAGAAGAAGATAATTGCTTTTGACCAATGAGGTTGTACATAAATATGCACCGCTCAGCGACTGGGTGGATGTTTGTTTAATTATGGTCCTTGTGGTTCTGTGTGTTTGGTTGAGTCGGAGTGTCATGCCCGTCAGTGACAGACTGTGCACAGCTGAGTGTGTGGAGTTTGTGGCTATAGTGTTAAGGGTTGTGTGCATATGCAAAGATTACGTCAACAAAGTTATGCAGATGGGTGTTTCATGACTGCAGTGTGCACGTGCGTGTGAGTGATGCATAGTGATGTGAATTGCAGCTGTGGCTTGTGTTGGACGCCGCTCCAGCATGTTTCTTTTTTTCTGTTTTTCTTCCTGTTTCATGTTCAGGCGCTAAGCGATTGAATCCATGATCATGGTAACCTTCACTTCTGTCATACTTTCTGTTCATCTCTTCCACACTCCTCCCTTCTCTCTTCCTCCCCCTCATCGCCAATAAGTGCCCTTTACTCTTCCATGCTCTACTCTCCTTTGTGCAGCTTCTGCTCCCTCTCACTGTGTCCATTTCTCTCATTCAGTTTTTCCCCCTCTCCCTGCCACTTTAGCCTTGCCACCGGGCAGAGGAGGAACTGTAATGTTTATGAAACCCTTTAATGTGCTATGTAATTACCCTGGCAACACCTCCCATCATTACTCATGCCAATAAAGCGCCTTCAAATTGACATGTCAGAGTGAGAGAGCAAGAGACAGAGAGGGACATAGCACCCACACTTTCCCCCCCCCCCCCCCCCCCCCATTAATCTCTCCTCCTTTCTTGTCTTTCCTCAGTCTCCATTTGTTCATCTCAGTTATGTCGCTTCTTTCATTCTTTCCATCCACAGTTCCTTCCTCTCCCTCTGCATCCCCTTCTCTCCAGCTTGCTGTGACTTCTGCCAGATGCCCAGGTGGTGGTCAATTACAGCACAACTCCTTTTGGGATAACAAAAGCATTCTTAAACTTGCTCCACTGAGCCTATTTTAGGAAGACTTCTCTGTATGTTGGAAACTGGGTGAATGGGCTTGAAGGGGGGGGCGGGGGGGGGGGGGGGCGTGTAAGGGAATAATACTTACCGAAAGAGTGTAAATGAGGATGCATAAAATAGGCAGGCAGCTGCAGAAGCATGGTGCATTCGTAACACAAATTTTTGTGAGTAATGCAGAAATGTTTGTTCATGCTAAAAACTTCCATATGCAATTAACACGTACTCACATCCTCTTACAGCAGTCCCTCCCTTTCCAGCGCTCCCACCCATGCTAGTCCACCTCGGGTCACTAAACCTCCCACTTAGACAGCTGAGGCACTGGCTCTTCTTGTGTTAGCACTCATACTAAGTCCCATAGCTTTTCTCTACCTTTACTGCGAATGCTCAAACCCCATTTGTTGCCTTAACATTGGGCTCTTACTGTAATAGCCTTTGCCAACCTCTGTTAATCTGTGGCTGTAGCCTCTTATACTTCCTCTATCCTGGCAAAATCCTCATTTGTAAGACAAATATTTTAACAAATTAAGCAGCAAAACAATGGGTGGGTGTCTGCCTGACGTCAGCCTGCATTTCATTAGCAATCGCTAGGCTAACGCGTTCCATATGGAGGAGCCTGCAGGGTAGCCCCCTGCTTCCCAGCCCCAGCCCCAGCCCAGCATGGCCCTGCTCGACTTGGTTGCCACGGTCTGCCCCCACCCTCAGTCTCAGTTAGCCCCCATTTTGGACCCCATCCGGGCCCCCGCCATTATGTCATCTTTAATTTGGACTTGTCACACATCACCTGACACCTACCCCCGTCATGCTGTAACCTTTTGTCCCGTTGGAAAGAAAAAGCACTCCGGAGGCTTTCTCCCTCTCCTTTTCTCTCCCACTTTGCCTGTTGTTTTATTCTCCATTTTCTTCTCATTCTTTCTTGATCTCTCACGCTCTTTCCTCCTTGCTCACACTCTCTCTGTTGGCTTCTGTCACTCTCTCCCTTTCTTTCTTCAACCTCTCACTCCATGTAAACCCACCTGCCTTTCCCCTCTACCCTTTGTCATTCAGACTTAGGCTTTTATGTGTGTTATGAGCAGAGGAAACAATCAAGAAAGATTCAGACAGGAATCCGATGACACCTCTGCTCAGTCACCCATAGCCCTTTTCCCAGACCCCCGACAGAGGAGCTGAATGACAGTGATATATGGGAAGTGACAGTCAGAGGGAAAGTCCTCTGGAAAGAGCTACATTATAGCACATCACAGGGTTCTGGAGTCAGCCTGGTTTGCTGGACAGAGCTTCGGACTCCTGGGGAGCGGCAGGGCTGTGGGGCTGTCTCCTGTGATGGAAATATGGAATGTGACGGATCTCTGGAATTTAATAGAAGAAAAAGAAGGCTGGAGTTGGAAGCACAGAAGCATACAGATAAGAAAGGATTCAAGCATGAACTGCAATGTGTTCAATGTGCACTGAAACAAAGATGTGTATGCATGTGCACTTCAGGTGTGATGTGTGCAGATACTTGTGAGAATGGTCTGGTATGTGTGTGTGTTTGCATGCTTGCCCCTTTTCCGGCATGTGTACCTATGTGTATAATCGTGTGTGTTTTTATGGCCGATGTGCACTGGTGTGTGTTTGGGTTGCTGTGCACACCCATGTGAGTTGCTGGGTGTCTCTGGTAGCTGTCCCTCATCACTGCTCTGTTCCCCCAGGTCTCTGCTGCTGGCTTCACTCTGCTCTCCTGTTCTGCTGTACGCTTTGTGTTCAGCTCTGTTTTACCCTATTCTATTGCTGAACTGGTAAAGAGCTTTGCTAATGTACTGTATATTCTATGATACAGATAATATTGTTTGGTTTTGACTGGTTTGAAGCTTAAAGTTGGATTGTTGGATGATTCAATTAATGAGTTTTGAAAGCTCTATTTTTGTATCTTGCTAGTCATAACTCCCTTTTGCGTCTGCATTACGAAAAAAGAATGAATGAAGTAGTGACAGCTGGTAGACAATCATTTGGTTAAATTATTCTCTTCGGCTCGTCAGCCTGTATTCAGCTTGGATGGAGGAAAATTATTTTCATTATAAGGAAACTATTTTGGACCCAAATGATCTGGTGAGAACTACGCTGACCGAAGTGAAAGGAAACTTCAGAGACTATGAATGTCCAAACCACTACATATTGTATGAATGGAAAAGGAATATAGAAAACGCACACTATACACGACTAAACTATCTTCATCTAAATTCCTTTGCATTGTTCAAAGCCAAGAAAATATTCCCACGCAATTAAGAAGCTACTTATGCTTCATAGTTTTATAAACATTCCTATAAAAACTGATATTTGACATTTTCCATATGCAGATGAGTGACAATTTAAAGAAACCCAAATAAACGAATGGTGAAACATAATGGATGCTGATGCTTCTACAGAGGGCCGGGGTATAACGGAAAGGTTTGATGAGCATGAAAATAATGTGTATCATATCACATGGCCTTCATAGTCAGTGGGAGGTTTTCGACTGACATGCTAGACGGGACTCTCCACCACCACCACCAACATCACCAAAACCAAATGGGGAAATATCTTTTGGTAAAATGGTGTTCATCCCTCCAGTAGACTTTAGAGATCAAGTTCAGAGACTGAAAAAGCTTTTTTCATACATTTACAGTGCTGAGTAAAATATGTTGAACCCAAGATGACATAACATGCTGCAGCCTGGGATCAAGTGAAGAGATCAAACTATAATATGCATACGTTGATTATATTATATTATATATTACTTTCAACCACGAGACCAGTGTTCGTGTCTCAAAAAGTTGAGTTAATGTGAAGTTACCTTTGTGATGTTGTTCCTAAATCTAACCAAGTGTTTTTTGTTGCCTTAACCTAACGTTAAATTGTTTCCATGGTGGCATTGCGCAATTGTTTTGTGGTGCCGAAACGCAATTTGAACACATTATGCCACCACCAGGTAATGCACTGTTAAGAGACAGAGAGGTTGCAGAGAGTTGTGGTTGAGAAACCACATTGAAGAGACCTCTGTGACGAAAATCAGGGTGACTACATTGATGCTTCAGGTAGGTCACTAATACATGAAGTTTTTCAACTTAGTTTTTATTCTGCACTGAGACGTAAACCACGTCGACGTGGTGGAATTGTAGCACTGGAGCTCTGTTTTCAACCAATTACTGTCACATTATTTGAGCTATACTTTCAGCACGCAGCTAAAATCACAATGCCTGCACATTCAAAGTAGTGAGGCTGGCTTATAAAATGACAGTGGTGGAGTGGTAAATACCAGAGTGACAACATCAGACATTTGTTTAGTGAGTTTGGAGTGTCTGGTTGCGTCGTATGCTCAGTAGCAGTGTGTCGTCAGTGGCTGCAGTGAGTGTGTGTGTGTGTGTGTGTGTTTGAAACCATGGTTTGTTCATAAGAGGGCAGTTTACAATGTGTGTGTGTGTATGTGTGTGGACCACGTCAGTGCTTGTGCGTCCAGTAGCATAGTGTGTGTGTGTGTGTGTGTGTGTGTGTGTGTGTGTGTGTGTGTGTG
>NW_022280049.1:50001-50081 GCF_004355925.1 Anarrhichthys ocellatus | reverse complement strand
TGTGTGTGTGTGTGTGTGTGTGTGTGTGTGTGTGTGTGTGTGTGTGTTGGCTCTCTGTGGGGTTGTTGGTTGCTCATGCT
>NW_022280049.1:41192-49601 GCF_004355925.1 Anarrhichthys ocellatus | reverse complement strand
TTACACTCTCAGCCACCATACACATATACATACACACACACACACACACACACACACACACACACATGCTCATGACTGCTGTGAGGAAAGGTTCTACCTTGGCATGGACTTGCTTGCATTTTGCTTGGCCACTGAGTTTACGAATTGCATGAAATATGCATATTACAAATAAACTATGCTTACACTGGTCTTTGACTTTGTTACAGGCATACGTCCACACTCACTAACTCACTAACTCACTCACACACACAAACACACTTGCCAAAGTCCTTTCTGTGCTCCAGCTGGGGACCCAGCTGCAGTGATGTCATTGCTTGCTGCCACTTTGCTGATTGTGACTCTTATTGAAAGCAGAGCACTTTGATTCGGCTTCAAGAGCGGTCACCGTGCACAGAGCGCACGCATACACACAACACCAACACTAAAATAGACTGCACACACTTAAGCACATACGTACACGTACAGTTCATACCATCAGCATATTTTGAGCGTGTGCGCGCACACACACACGCACACACACACACACACACACACACACACACACACACACACACACACACACACAGTGTCGGATCATATCACCATCATATCACCATCACTTTAACAGCACTTTTCTAAAGTAGACAAACAGTGTGAATACTCAGTAGATGAGCTGGAAAGCAGGATGAGAGGGGAGGAAAGCAAAAAGGTTGTGCCCCTGAAGACTTGATCCAGAGAGAGAGAGAGAGAGAGAGAGAGAGAGAGAGAGAGGGAATGCAGCATTAACAGTTTGCTTTGAGAGCAGAGATAAGAGAAATGGAGTTACGCAATGAGGGAATGTCGCCTTTGCCTCTCAAAGCTATCCCCAAATACATCCATCTCCCTCACACACATGTAAGTTTATTCACACACAGCCACACAGCACGCTGACAAACACGCACCCATAACCGTGTGCAGACTTAGGTATTGACACACACACACACCAAATAATCTTTGCCAGAAATTTTTTTTAAACTATCAAAATCTGATATAAAACATCATTCTCCTCTTAACCTCCCCAACAGACGCACATACACACACTGACAAAAAGACGCACATACACACACACTGACAAAATCAGTTACAAGACTCTGTGAAAGTCCTGCCAGTGTAAAAAGCTGCAAACATATGAGAACAGTTCTGAACAGTTTCCCCATATTACGGTCCATCTGGAACTGTCCCAGCACTCCCCTTTTCCTTCTGCGCTGGCCTGCGCTCTGTGTCCTCACTGCCAGTGGCACAATCTCAAGTTCTCAACCCTCCATCACCTCCTCCACCACCCCCCACCCACGGGACCTTTCTACCCATTCATGTCCCCAGACCCTCTCCGTTTGCCTCTTTCTAAACCTTTTCTAAACCTCTAAACCTTAAACCTTTTTGCCCTGTCCCCTTCACGTCCCCCCTTTCTCTCCCCCTTCCCCTTCCCCTTCCCCTCTTCTTCCCTCTGCCTTGTATACACTCGTCTGTTGGCATGTCCTCTGTCTTTCCAGCCTTTGAAGGCTTTTCAGGCTGCTAATAAAAGACAGGTCCCCACCACAACAAAAGGGCTCAGCGCTGCCTTTGAATAAACAGTTTATTTCGCTTTTTTTTTCTCCCCCCCAACCCCCCTACACCCCACCCCTGCGTGTGTTTTTTCACTCTTGGCTAAGGGGGAAATATGTGCACTTGCTATGTTTTTTTCCATGTGATCACAATGCTCTGGAACAGATTAACAGAAGACGAGGGAGGGAGAGAGAGGGATGAAAAGAGCGGAAGACGGAACCCGAAAGAGAGAGCAGGTAACTGTGGCAACCTTGGCCTTCAGAGTAGACAGGCAGTGTGTGTGAGTGTGTGTGTGAGCGTGTGTGTTGTGTATATGTGTGCGTCTGTCAGTCAGTCAGTCAGTCAGTATCTCAGTGCTGACTCGGACCACATTGCTCAGGGGTCGTGGGACACACGCTCACCTCCCATCTCAGCATCTTATCTTCGGAGCAGTGCAGCACACTCCTACAAGCACCTGTAGTCTGCACTCTGCGGTAAACTCCCCAAACCACATTAGGCCTGTGTACACTGGCAACACCTGGCTTTTCCCAAGGGGATTCAAATAAACATCTAGTTGAAGAGAGACCTGTTTTGTTGGATAAACTGGAACAACCTGGCTTTGAATCTGAGCGTAATCCACCACATCCAGAGGAATCACGTCAAAGTTAAGTTGACAATTTGTCCTGTTTACATGTGTAGAAATATTTATCTGGTAGGAATGACTTATAAGGCATATTTGAAAAGGTGTATTTCCCCCCCCGAATGTAAATATGTTCTCAGTTTGCTGGAACTGTGTGGCTCTGCTAGCTAGAAAGACACTCTGCTACTGATCGGAGCCCTGGGCCAGGCTGGGCAGGGCAGAGTGCTCCCTCCAGCAGATCTGGACAAACAAACACAGCTCAAAATATTTAAAATGTATGAGGTGAACCTTACTTCGTCTCATCAGACACTTTTACAAACTTCAACATGGGCGAAACTCACTTGGAATATATGTTTATTAAGCATTAGTAATGTGTGTTTTCAAGAGCTTAGAACGAATTCAACTACTTTCTTGCCCGGGTTTGTTTCCCCGCTCATTTCAACCCAACCCACACAAGCCACAGCCAGACTGTAACACAACCAAACGCTGCACCAGACCAAACCACAGCTCGATGCTCCACATCCACCAACAAACTCTCTCTCAACCTCTAACGCTTTCTGGCTCATTATTTTCTTGTTCGTCCACCACTTCTTCCTCTGTCCTCTTCTGTTGTTCGCCTACCTTTAGCCTTCCTACTCCCTCCTCTGTTTCGCTCTTTGACTCTTTTTATTTCATTTTTTTCTGGCACTGGCAGGCTGTGTTGCCACAGAACAGAGCTCAAAGTAAATAAATGGTCATTTTTCGGCCTCTTTCTCTTGGAAGAAGAATAACAGCATGTGTGTGTAAAGGTTTGTATTAACTGTGTAAGTATGTGTGTGTGTATCCATCCATCAGTGTGTACATATGTGTGAATAAATGTGAGCGTATGTGTGTATGTGTGTATGTGTGTATGAGGCAGCAAACCACAGGCTTATTGGAGCTATTAGAGAGCTGGCTGAGCAGCACAGCATAGCAGCACCAGATGGGCAACTAGAAGTACAGTGCATGTAGACATACACTACACACATATAAAACACACACTGCATACATGAAACACACACTTTGTACACAGACACGTGGTGCACATTAATATTGAAAGATTGACAGATGGAATATTAATACATACAACACACATGTGCATAAACAGACTTTGAAATGGATGCAAACAAATTGATTACACACATGTACACATGCACAGCTGCCACACACTCTGGAGCCCCATGATGCTCCCGATGAGTGATGGACGGAGTCAGAGTGAAGACGGGTGACACCACAGAGCATCCCTTCATCTCTGTCACTCGGCTAATCCCTCTCTCCGCTCATCCATTACGTCACTCTGCCTCTCGCCATGCAGACACCCCCTCCAAACCCTTTTCCCGCTCTGTGCGTCAATCGCTTACTCTTTCCTTTCTGAGTTTGCCGACTTTCCTCCCTAAGATCTATCTTTTTTGCTTTTTTCTCTCCTTCCTCTACTCTCACTCTCCTTTGTTTGGTTCTAATAAAAAACAAGAAGGAAATTTCATAAATGTTTTTAAATTTTTACTATGACATACTGTCCCATCCGTGCAGTGCCTCGTGCAGATGTGGAAGTGATACTCAACTTCTAGAGCGCAAGCATTTCAGACCAAAATATATAGATGCGTCGGCCACCCCACCCCCCTCCTTCCTTCACGTTCGCAGTAAGGTGTTGTGAAACATAGAGAAAGCATCAGAACACACAAAAAAAAGTTGCACTTTTGTGAAGAATGTCAAGTCGCGAGGTAATTATGCTAGGCTAAGTGACCTAAATCCTTGCTTGATAACGCTAGCTACCTAAAACATCAAGTAAAAATATGATTTAGCCTTTTTAGTTGAATTCCTTAGTGGGCCAACACATATGGAAGGTCGCCTTCAGCTCGATGCTTCAAACTGATTTATTGTAACCTGATTTGTCAGATTTCTCTCCAGAATTGCTGTCAAAAACACTTCTCAGAATAAATGATTTATTCGCTCAAGATCTGCACGTTGCATTTTATTAGGATCATATTCTAACCTGTCCAAAAAGCTCTCCTTCCCAGTGTTTTGAATCCCACAAAACATATCACACTTATCAGCTTCCCAGAAGTCACAGCAGCTTGTCTAGAATTTCTTATTTTCCTTGCAATGTTCCCTTTGCGTCTCCCTCTTGGCCAGTAGGAATTTACTACAAGCTCCAGCGTTACCCCTAACGTTCTCCCATTTGTCATCCATCAGGCTCTGCAAAGTTATTGGAACGTTGCAGTCGTGCTTCCCGTGGCGTGGATGCGGCCAGCGGGCACGTTCTTGGGGTTGCAGTAAAACAAGCGTCTAATGACACCCCCTGTAACCACAGCAAAGGGGGTGCACGCGTCACCAGCGCTAACCCAGGAAATGCTTTGGTTGGCCACAGGGTAATTGGGACTGTCCCATGTAATTTGGGCGGAGAGGCAGGCAAGTTTGGCCGGCACTCCTGCACTTGTCTCTCCCTGGCTGTTGGTCAACCACACAGCACCACAGAAACGACAAAGGGATGGAGGGAGGGAGGAGGAGGGGATAGAGGCGATAGGAGATAAGGCTGGAGTTGAGGAAATTGGGAGTCGAGTAAAGACAGAATACTGAGAGGGTGCATGGAAAGAAATCCGTCAATAGAAAGCAGAGGGAAACTGCAGAGATTGACGGAGCGGATGAGCAGTGTGTGTGTGTGTGCATGTGTGTGTTTAAAGGAGTGTCACTGCGAGTAGAGAAAGTGAAGCGTGGCGTGTGTATGGTGGGCATTATTTTTCCCCACACAGGTTCTCCTACGCTGAGGCAGATGGAAAATAGGAAAGGGGAGCAGGGGGAAATTCAGCTTAGTCAGGTCTTCTGCTCCAGCAGGATACTCATCGCAGTGTGTGCGCGTGTGTGTTTTCTCTGTCTGTCAGGTCCTCTTCACAAGCAGCACTAACTTTAAGTGGGACCGACAGCTCTAAGACTAAAGAGTTCTGTGTGCTAGTCTAAAACCACAGGTGTGTGTTTGTATGCACACACTTGCACCAACTGTATGCTGTGTGTGTACATTTTCAGTGTATACATATTTCTGCTTTGGTGTGTGTATCGGTTCAGATGTGGTGGTCATGCATAAGTGTGTGTTCATGTTTGTGTGGGAATGCGGGACAATACAGTACGTAACTGACTATCAGGTGTTTCTGTGTGTGTGCCTTCAGTACGTGAGTTAAACCTTCCTAAACACACAACTGTGTACTGGAGCGTGTGTAACCTCTTTGTGTTTGTAGTGGCTGCTGTGTCATACCTGTCTGTCTCGGCAGATTTTTACGTATTAGAGGAATTAGACGGCTTGTTCCGCATGTTGTCTGCGTGTGTGTGTTCTGTCTGCCTATCTGTCTGTGTTTTCTTGGCTCGCTTGTGTGTGTTTGTGTGCATGAGCAGAAATATGTCTGCGCTCGGCTTAGGCTTATATGTGTGTGTGAGCGTGCATATAGAAATGTGCAAGAATGTGCGTGTGTGTTGCAGGCTATGGGGTCACCGGCAGGTCCTCATCTCCTCAGACCAGACCAGACCAGACGATGAGGAGGGGAAGCAGCTTGGTGCGGTGCAGAGTGCAGCGGTGTGCTGTGTAGCAGTCTCCAATATGGGACATGGCCTTGGGCTGCGACTAAATGAAAAATGAAACAGTGCAGCAGCAGGGCCTTAAATGTTTGTAAATCGGAGACGGGCTAAACCGGGCTGAACACAAAAACACACACAGAGCAGACTCCAAATATATCTCCCACAGAACAGCACCCTCTGACCCGCTTTCCTGGCCTGGTTCTGGCCCAAATCCAAACCTAGTCAGGTACACACGAAAGGCGTTTTCTCCACCAGTGGCCTGCCTTAGGTTTGTTTTCCTTTTAAAGGCTGCTTTGTTTTCATGATTAATCAGACTGAAGGGTTCACAAGCAGGATTCATGACCGCAATTGAATGCATTTTTAACTTCAATAAACAAAATATTTAGCAAGTGTTGTTGTTCTTTGCCCCAGTTTCTTGCGTAACAGTAATATGTTTAACAAAGCACAGATGCTGTATCAGCCTGGAGACATAGGTCTGCGTTACAGAGGGAGAGAGACTTTTTCAGAATGTCCCTACCTTTGGTTCAGCCACAATAAACACATCTTCCAAAGGCGGACCAAGCCCAAGAAACACTCTGACCTTTCTCTGTACAATGCTGACCTATTCAATTGGTATCATGTTTGCTTTGTGACATTTGGGTTCTGCTCTCCACACGCGGCTGGTGGGGGGGATTTGGGGTAATACAGGAATAAGCTTAAGTGAAAACGCAGGAGAGGAAGGGAGGAGGAGGTGTAAAATGTGATGGAACAGGAGACGAGAGACAAAATGGGAGAGATATACAGAGTGAGAGACAAAATGGGGTGAGGTGAGGGGTAGGGGGTCCTGCCATAAACAGAGGGAGTTCAAGGTACACTTTGTGCTAGGGACCAAGATAATTTTAAGCCTTTTTTGCTGCACTTGAGGTTATGAGTTGTTTCAATTCAGGAAGGACTCGCCAAGTCAAAACAGTTCCAGTATCCCTGCACCAGCACTGCAGACAACGCCAAACCTCTGCACAGCTGGGAAAGTCCAATCTGACTCATTTGTGGATTCCATTCAAAGTCATTGCATCTACAGATGGAGAAATACCGCTGCATGTAAATAAGACTGGGATAGGGAAATACAACACTGTGCAGGCCGTTCTTTCCTCTCATCCATTTCAACACGTAGCCCAATGAACAGTAGCTACTGACCAAATGTCAATCATGTGTGACCCCCATTGCATGACACTGAATTGCTTTTTCTCCTTTTCAAAGTAACTTTAAGTATTAATGTACTGAGATGGATTAAGGATGTGAATTAAGTAGAGAGATGGTGGTGATTAACTCAGTTATGCTTTGTGATTTATTCATATTTGAGACTATTGAAGTGACCTGCAGCTCTAGCATCTTTATTCTCAACAGGTCTCAACACCCACAATGTTTCTCTACTGTTATGTGAGTGAAAAAATGCACTACAATCTTTAAGCCTTGCTTTCATTCATTCTGTTGTTGTTCTTTCATACGTGTTCCCATCCGTCCATCAATCCGTCCATCAGTCTGTGTAGTCCACACTCTTCCTTGTCTTCTACTCTCATCCCTCCCTCCTGCTCTCTCTTTCTCTGTCCTCTTCTTCTTTCATCTCAGGCCAGACATGCCCAACTGTAGCCAATTAGCATTTTTCTCCCTTTCCTCTTCCTCCCCTCCCCCCTTCTCTTCCCCTCCGATTTTGCCCTCTCTTCTCTCCTCTTTCTGTTTGTTGTGTAAATTAGATTTGGGGGCTCTAGACAGATTTTGTACTGTTTAAGCTCTCTCTTTATTCTCTCATTCTCTTAACATGAATAAACCTGCTGGCAATTAAACATTTATGGTACTGGCATGCCCCCATTTATCCCATCCCAATCCGTCTCTCTCTCCCACCAGCTCTCCCTATCGTTCACCTCTAACCTGCTTTTATCCCACTCTGTCAGACTCTCTTTCTTCTCGTGTTTTTGCTCTGACGCTGATTGTCTCCTGCCTCCTCACCTTTCAACACCTGTTTTACAGGTTGTCCAGTCCCTGCACTCGTCCTTCCTCATCCTTTAGTCCTCCGCATCTCCCTCTCTCTTTCTCTCGCTCTCACTGGGTGGAATAGGGGAATGATTAGTGAGAACACATTCAGATTTTCCTTCCATGTGTCGTGCCAGTGAAACGCCCGTGTGCCCGCAGCATTTGGGACAGCTGTGCCAGGGAAGAAGTGGTGTTTGAGAGTGTGCGTGTGTTTCGGTGTGCGTGTCGGTGTGAGTGTGTGTGTATGTGTGTGTATTAAGGATAAGAAAGACTAAGGTTAAAAAGCCACAGAGTATAATAGAATAAGCAGCACTTGCATAACATAAATTAACTGTGTAGCTGGTTGTATGATGTGTGTGAGCTGAGTGATTGTGCATTTATGCTCTGTGTGTTGTAGCTGTGTTTGTGGAAGTGGATGTGCACATGCTCGCTGCCTACAGATCAGAGATGTTTGTGTTCCGATCGTGGTTCATCAAGGTGTGTGCAGACGCATGTGAGTGTGTGTAGACTTTGTGTTTTCAGTCGTGGGAAATCTAATTGTGCTCTCGCAGCCCAGATGTGCAGCATGGTGCTATGTAACCTGACCCCCCCCCGACACACACACACACACACACACACACACACACACACACACACACACA
>NW_022280049.1:22420-41182 GCF_004355925.1 Anarrhichthys ocellatus | reverse complement strand
CACACACACACACACACACACACACACACACACACACACACACACACCAACTATAGCAGCCCCCTCTCCTCCCTTGTCCTCCAAACCCGCCCAGAACTCTGCGTTAAGACGCATGTGGAAACAATTCAGTCAATGCCCTAAGCAGGGTAGCCCTCACACACACAAACAGACGTGTATACACACACACACACACACACACACACACACAAGATACACAGTCAGTTCACACTCACCCCTCTCATATACTATGCACAGACATACACACGCCCAGCATTTGCTCACATGTTGCTCTCATCTGTCCCCTGTTGAGGTGCTCATTGCATAGCATTTGACAGTGTGTTAACTCTATTGTGATCCTAAACTGCTATCAGGTTGTCTACACTCAATCAGTAAGTCATGTGTTTCCGCGGGATAGCTCAGGGTTTATGGGGAAGGTGAGGGGCTACACTTTCAGAATAATATGTGCAGAAGGGAGAGCCACAGATATTTGGGGCTGGTGTAACATTGTAATGACAGCTACTAATGCTATATTAGTCTGTCATGCCAGTGTGTTGTCTGCTGTATAATCAGGAGGCGTGACATGAAGCAGAGGAAACGATTAAGCTCTATTGGATGCCCATACTGTTATTTACATAAATATATTTGGCTGTTATTACTGAATATACATCACAACATGTGAAGAATTCCTAATTTTCAACATCACTTATTTTAGACTTAGGCCTTGCAAGATATATTCTTATACACTGCATGTTTTAAACTGTCTTGTTGGACTTGAAGATATATTATCTCACGCTCTCTAACGAGGACCACAATGACAATTGTCTTTTGGCTGCATTTGTACAAATTTAATTGCATATTAACACAGACTATTTGCAATATTTGCCTTTAAATTTAAAGATCTAACTCAGTATTGGTCATCATAAAAGTCTGGGACTGTTGCTTACCTTTTGAACTGCCCTTAACTCAACATGTTTTTTGTATCAGCACTGATCAGCAAGTGGCTTTTGTTAAGCCCTGTAAAAAGCAACAACAAACCAAAAGAACGCTTCAATACATTCCTCATTTAAACCATCACCACCCTGTTCATCGACACCCAACAGCCCGAGTGATGTCATAATGTGTTCTGGAATGGCACCGTGACATTTGGAGAATTCAGTTACATGCAGTGATTCCAGTTCTCTGAGAATAACTGACTTTTTCCTTTAAAAAAAATGTATTATTATGATTGTTTATGCTACTCTTATAAGAGATCATTTTGTTTCAGACTGGACTGAACTCAACTGATATCATTGGTTGTCATCCATTTTCAACAACCAAACTGTGCAACTGTAGTCTCTCTTGATCTGAAATGTTTGTGAATTGAGTTAATTATGTTGATAAGTTACGTACAACTTTTAATATTTTCCCATACGGTAAGTAAATGTTTTTAAAAATTAGATAACTAAAAAGTAATGCATTTGCAATAAGAGAAAATTAAACTAAATATTTTCATTACACAATGTAATATTCTTATTATTAACAGTGCTTATATGATTCATAACATGATTTCATCAACCAGATGACTTGCATCTATTGGTTTATAAGTCGAATACTTGCTTCACTGTCCTTCGTTCTCTGCAACCATAACATCCAGCTTATGCTTAGTCTAATCATTATGTCTGGCTCAAACTAACTGGAACATGCATTCATCCAATTGTTTTATTTCATTACTTTCTCATCTTGTTTTAAAGAGTACAGTCTGTGAAAGATGAGGACATTCATATGTTTGGAAAGGTAATGTTTTATCATGGTGGTGGGGTTACTATCACTGCCGTGGTGTGGAGCCAAGCTGAAGATGGTGGAGCAAACGGAAACCACAACTGAGTGTGATAATCAGAGATAATCACAAAAATCAGTCAAGCAAACACACCCTCCCAATAACCATTGATTTCACTAGTAACATGTGTGCCTTTCCCACAATGATAAGTCAAAATGTCATATGATGGCCAAGAAAAAGCGTATAAAAATAATTTTGTTTTTTACATGTACCATTTCATTTTGCAACAAAGGATTGCGTCCAAATTATTTCAACTATTCAACTGAAATAAACAACTGAAAATCAGCTACTAACATTTGCAAGACCTGCAACAAAAAAAATAAACATGATACCATGAACATTTATATGTAACTAAATGTTCTGTTGACTTCAGTACAGTAAAGTCTTTCTTTCAGCCAGCATCTAGTGGCGTTTACAGGGACTGCACCGTGAAGCAACTTTGCTCATAGATCCAGCTGTGGTGGTTGCGGCCTGACTCTGATGCAGTGTGTGGAGAGGTTGTCCTCTAAAATAAAGATTGCTTTACAAATGAAAACAAATAATATGCTAATAAAATAAGTCTGAACGCACAATCAAACCACTGACTTTAAAAAGTACCAGTACACTCAGTAAGTACCAAGCATTACTGTACTTTGCTCCTTTCACCTGCAGTGTATGGTCACACACAGTTTGAAATGTGATTATCACAGTGTGAGAAAGTGTGTGTGTCAGGTCGGGAGAGAGCAGAGGCTGGTTGTTTTTGATGTAGCCAAAGTGCAGAAACAAGCCCATTTCTGTAATTTAATATTTCACTGCCTTCACATCTGGAGCTGCATGTAAAAATGGAAAATTGAGGGGTGGGATACAAGACTGACATGGAGAGAGGGAGGAAGAAAGAGGAGAGAAAAAATACACCCTCCTCTCCAGCACACACATTCATAGCCTTCACTCACTCACTGCTCACACTATGACCACATGCTTGTCTGCGCACACACACTTTTTAAGGTAACACAGGATGCATACTTGCTGCATGCACATATACTTCTTGTCTTTCGTTTTCTTTCTCCCTCTCAATCAGTCTTGCTTTTTTTTTTTCAGACAAATACACACACACACACACCACTCTGGGGTGACTGGTGTTGTAAGTTGGCGTGAGTGTGTAGGTGATCTGGGTGTGATTACTGCTTGGCTCTCCGACAGCTCTGATGATGACATTCAGTGCTTTGAGCTCCTCTGGCCTGGGCCCGCTCCAAACACAACCAGGCAGTACATTCTCTCTACCTCGCAACCATGCATACATGTGGCCTAGATACAACTGCACCACACACACTGTGTATTGTACCTACAGTTAAGCTGCACATTCAGGTTCTGGTACAAGAGTGTGAAGTCCAGAGACAATATTAAACATGTCAGACGTGTACTTTGTGCTCCTTGAAGTCGAATGATGTGCATCTCTTTGTCTTTAAAGTACAGATATAATTTCAAAAGTCACGTCACCTTCTCTAGAGTACACACACACACACACATACACACTATATGCTCATCACTGCTATGTTGTTTACAGGCCAAGCATAAGTGCAACCTGCTCTTGAGTCTGCTGCTGCTCCTCAAATCTCTTCTATATGTCTGTGTTGTCACCACCTCTGTCTGTATTCCATTTGCTCCAAGTCTCTGTTTGCTTCATTTAAATGCCAAGCTTTGGGAGCAGCTGTGTGTTGGATCATTGCTATCAAGACAGAGTCAACATATACACACACACACACACACGCACACACACATGCACACACCATTCTCTCAGTTGTGGGGCTTCATGCCCAGATTGTGTTAATCCTCTCTGTCCTCCACATATTTCTCTACACCCATCAACGTCAACGCCGCTTTGATGAAGACACACACATGCGCGCGCGCACACACACACACACACACACACACTAACAATTCTCCATCATTATCATTGTTTCAGCTGGAGAAGAGTCAGCGCTTTTGTTTGTAATTACAGGGGTTTGAAGTGAAGAACTTTCAAGAAGAGAGAAGAGGATGGATGGAAAAGGGAAAAAAAAGAGAGTAGGTCAGAAAAAAACACACCAGCATGTCTGTGACACATTAGTCACATTTTACCGTAATTGTTGTTCGACCCCATCCCACACTTGTAAAAAGAAGAAAAAGAAATACTTTGGGAATGTGCTTTGCAGTGGATGGCTTCCAAGGGTTGTCTGGTGTGTTCTGTACAAAGGGCAGAAGGAGCTTTGTGGCTGGCTGGTATGGCTTTAAAAACATTACAGCTATGGGTAAAGGCCTGTTCCGCTTCCTAAGCCCGGGGCTTCAGTTAGGATTGACCCCATCAAAGCAGAATAGATTGTGCCATTTGTAGAGGTACTAAAGAGTCTTCAGCTGTAGTCTTTTAGTTTCCCTAAAATCAAAACGAATCCCTTCAGTGCAAAACCCAAGATAAAGGAAACATGAAACCAACTCTGTTCCCCTCCATCTGGACATGTGGTGATAAGCCAACCTGATGATCGAAAAGACAGAAAAACCAATTGATTGATTTACATTTCAACAGACCTATCAATTCAACATCAAAAAGAGTAAGCCTGTGTGTCAGAAGCGTAAGCTTGTTTGACTGAGGCACAGAACTGTTCAACAACAGCACCGCTGAATGATGACAGGCACGTGGCACACAACGACATCCACACAGCTTGCAGCGATCCCTCGGGGTTCATAAAACACAAGCCTTGTTAAAGCTCGCGCCCCCACTGTGACGAGCAAGCGAAGGTCATAGATCATGGATAAAGGTTGTCATGAGTAAATCAGAGCACGGGGGAGACCTACTGTAATAAACAATACTTTTTGGTCCTACCATAACACTTCCTCTTATTTCTTGTTTTTTGTAGCTTGCCTCTTTCCCCTCTTGGATCATTTGTTTCTTGGACAATTCACACACACTCCTATTCCGCCATGTATCCCATGTATTTCTTCCATCATCTTGGATATAAGCACTGCTTTCACTTTTTTGTGTGCACGGGAACACTTTTAAAACAAGCAGAAACTGGTTATTAAGCAAAAGCACTATAATCCACATCTGAAACATATGCGCAAAAGGCAAAAACACACATCCTCAAATTCAACTGCTTTAAAACTCAAAGCACTTGAGGAGGTGTGTGACCCGTGTACGTCCTCTCCTGACTCCCAGTGTTGCCCAACAGGGAGTGTTTGTGTGGTATCCAAGGGCAACGGTTAGAGAGGGTGGGGGAGGCTGATGTAGAGAGGCAGGGCTGCAGCCACACTTTCTACTCTGGTTTGTTTGCATGTCTGATTGCTGTATGTGTGTGTGCCTGCTGAGCATGCAGGTGGGCTTATGCAAGATGTCATTGTGTGGGTATGTTTGTGTATGACTGTGTGTGCGTATGTATTTGTGCATGCATGTGTGGAAAGTGTTGTTGTCTACAGGCTAACTGTTACTGACAAGCACACACTGACTACTGGAGTCAACAAGTTAAGCGCACTCTATGCTCTTTTCTCTCCCTGGAGGCTCCCTTTTTCTGCTTCTCTAACTTTTTCTCCTCCCATTTTTATTTTCTATATTTTTCTCTCTGTCACACTCTCCTGTTTTTTCTCTCTCCCTGATGATTTCTTTCTTTTGCTCCCTCCTCCCTCCCTCAATCTCTGATGATTTTAGCAGAGGTGTGACTCATTGGGCATCGAGCCACAATGTCAGGTAGTGAGGGGAGGGCGGGAATGAGGTGGAGAGAGAGAAAGAGAGAAAGAGAGGGGGAAGGAGAGTTGATTTAAAAGTGGTGAGGTATAATGCAAGGGGGGTACGAGATATGCAAAAAGGAGTGGAATGTGCGAGAGGGAAAGAGTGAGAGTGAAAGAGGGAGACTGGGGAGAGGGAGGGGTGTACAGTCAGTTCAAGGAAAACATAAAAAAGGAGGGAAATGAATAATTTCTGCAAATGGTTTCCGTCAAGATTGACTTTTTTCCTTTTTGCATGTTTTCTCGATTGCTGCTCATGTTTTGGCCATGCAGCACACTATGTGAGCTGACCACCGTGTTTATGTGCAAACCTGTTCATGGGCAGGCCTCCATTCATGACTTCTTATGCTTTAAAGCAGCTAATTACCGAGGGGGTCATTAATATGCGCCTGCCTCCCAATAAAAAAGACCTGGAAGAAATAGAAAGGTGGAGGAAGGAGGGATGGTTGGAAGAAGGGGGTAGAGGATGAAGAGGGCTGGAAAGAGGGGAAGTGGAGGTAGGGATGGGTGGAGAGGAGGGACAAAAGAGGAGAGGTGGTGTGATTATGAGGATTTGGTACGGAGAGGATTACACACAGGCACATTCATGTTCATGTAGCTTGTCAATCAGCTGTCTCTGTGGCCCCTATGGCAGGGGCTCTCCACTCTCGTCTCAGCATTGGCACTCGCCCACACACACACACACACACGCACACACACAGTATCAGCCCCTGGCTTGGCTGATACTACGGATATTCTGGTGTTTTCTTCCTTGTGATGAGACATTGTACTGAATGATTATGTTTAATGTGCCCTAAGGTTTGGGTCACCCTGAGGACACACTTGAGCTTTGACTTCCATCCTCTGTACACACTGCGTTTATGCCAGAGCCATGGCTCTGTCTCCCTCTTCCCTTCCTTTTTTCCTTCCTCGTGTTTTTCTTACTTCCCTCACATCTCAGATCACCTTGTTGACAATCACGAGAACTTGTCAAGGTGAAATGATTAAATTGGAACATATTGAAAATGATCTAGATGGTTGTTTCCTTTCACCTATCTAGACCAAAACATCCCCACGGTATTGTTTATGTTTCAGGTGTAGCGCAAATCAACTCCCTGGAGCCTCTTTCAACACTGCCCCCTTCAGATCTCATTCTCTCCCTGAGCGCTCAGAAAAAGAGATGCCACTGTTCTTCTACCTCTGCTTTACTTTGGACAGAACACAAGGAAGCACGGGAAGACCAAAAGACAGGCAGCACTGCATAACTTATGCATTTCAACTTGTGCTCATATTACATGATGTGCACTCACTCCATCAAAACTACAATTTTACTTTGCGCGTGTTTTGGTGTGGTGCTGTCATTGCGCCTTGGCGTGCGTATGCACATTATGATTAATTGGAGATCGGCCTGATCCATCCAATGTGTCTTTGAGCAGTGGTGACAGAGGCATGGGGAAGATCAAAATCATCCTGATAGATTGCTATCGCCACTCCCACCTGTTCCCTCTGGAATTTCCTCCTTACCCAGCATGTGTGCATGCGCGTGCACGTCTGTTATGTCTATCAGACTGTTTGTGTTTCTGCATGTGTGCCTGAGTTTGCATCTGTTACCAGGTGGACCTGGACCTGTGTGTGATCGTCTGTGCATGTGTGTGTGTAGTCTGTTTCAACACGTCTACAACTTGGAATCTTATAATCTGGAGCTGGAATATGTGCTCATGTCTGTGTCTGTCTAGCCCTGCTCCACCTCTCTCTCTCTCTCTCTCTCTCTCTCTCTCTCTTACTTTCTCTCTCTTTTCTCTCACTCTTTGACAGCTCTAATAAGTTCAGTGGATCAGGTTACACCCCTTAATACATGCCAACTTCTCCCTGTTTTTCCTCTCTTCTCTCTCATTCTGTCTTCTCGCTTCTCTCTTTTGCCCGTTAAATGCCATGTCTCACCAACAGACACTTTCTCACGAACATGAGGATATAGAACACACACACACACACACACATACACTAAGAGGGAGTGAGGCGTGCACTGTCTCTGTAGGCCTCTCAGGTTGCTGACATTTTCCATTTTTGCGCATATAAAGTAATAATAATAATATTAGTGGGTGTGACAGAGCAAGGGTCCATTCACTGCCACTGCCAGCCTCCTATAAATATCCCCCTTCTTCGGGGGAATCGGAGAAGCAGCAGAGACCTTCAGTTTACACAGCTGAGGAACATGTGGACGAAGCCCTCTATTCTCTCTCTTTCCCTCTTTTTCCTGCCTCTCCTTTCCCCTATCCCTGCTCTTCATTGCCCTGTCATTTCACCACTTCTGCTACTGTGAGTCTGTAACATTTTTCTTCTTTTCTTTCTATGTTTTGTCTTATCTCCTCTCACCTGCCTTCCTCCTCCACGATGTATTATCTCTTTATCTTGCACGCCCTCCTATCATCCTACCCTTGTAGCTCTATTTTTTCTGTTTGTCTCCTCTGACAGATATTGTGATGACACATTGGACAGAGTTCAGCAGGTTATTTTGGAAACTGCGGAGAGTGATGAGGTGTGGCTAATTGCAGGTGGAAGTCACCCTCCCTTTCATCATGTGTCTGTGTTTTGTTGTCTCTTTGCTTCCCTTTGCCTAACCCTATCTATACATACATATACCTATATATAACTATAACTATATAAAACTATATGAGATACAGACAGATAGATGGAAATTGTACTGATGCCAGTATTGTATTAGTCTTTAGCTCCACCTAGTGGGGTTTCGATGTCAACGGAACAAAAGGCCTATTCCTTTCTTTGAAAAGTGACGTCACTTAAGACTAAATCCGGATATGCCTTGAACTCGTCCGGTTTAAGTTTCTCTAGAATTGCGGAATATGCTCAAAATATATGTTCCTATACATTCGCAGTAGATGGATGGAGATGGAGTCAGAGTCATAACTTACACTCTTTGAGCATAGGGCATTCATACAAAATAAATAAAAAAGGAGACCGAGTAAATAATAGCACTTTCTTAAGGCTTGATTTTAGTTTATTTATTATTACTGAATAAGATGATCTGAATGTCACTGTTCACTCTTTTATGGATCATCATTTCGTAAATGAAATCAAAAGAAAGCATTGAGCTGTCGGTCATCAGGTCTGAGTAACTATACCACGTGATCTGTAATGTGCCGACTTATTCAGGAGGTATCTGTTACACCTTATTTCACTTTTCTATTTCTTAGTAAACGTGCTCTGTGTTTGTCCAACATTAGTGCGTTGCTCTCTTTTGAATTGAACCTTGGAAACAGACTATCTGCAACACTAGACTGTGTTTTGCTTACGTAAGCTACTTATACAACTTGTACCCATTAAATTGCTGCATCGGTTTAGCTCAATGGTTACTTCTTACTCCAAAGTTTCCACTCTGTCGGTCCGCGGGCTAGGGAGTTCTACTATGGGCGCTGTCCGATGTTTTACTTTCGTTTCTCTTATACTTCTGCTCGGCTCTTTATCTCAGATCTACAAGCTAGAACACTATTTATAACAACAAGAGGTTATGTCTGGGAGAGATAACATATGGTTATGTTGTGATATTGTAGTTTAGGAGTTCAAACCCACACTATGAACGACCACGTGACTTTTGTGAGAATATACTTTCCCATTATTATGCATTTAAAATCGGTCTTAAAAATAACAAAATGAATACATTAAAACAGATGTTCTCTGTCTGATTGTGATTTTTCCACGAGAATAAACATGTCCCTGTAGTTCTTGTTATGGAAGTGTTGCTCAAAGGGAATGAGAGCAGCTCTGTCATAGACACCTGTCTCCAGTAGAAGGCGCTGTAAAACAGATCAACACTTTACAACACCTGGTTGTGGTTTTAGTTGCTCTCCAAAACTGGATTACAATTATTTTAAAGTGAGGTAGCCCAGTCCATCAAGTGGGAAAATTAAAAAAAAACATTATTCTGTGGGGAAATTGAAGGTAGCTTTTAATAAAATGAGCTGATTATTTTAAGCACTTAAATTGGTTACCTACTGACAATTGAGAAGCCTTAACTGTCCCTTCTATATGCATTTCTGGTCTACACATATAGAGGTCTGTCTATTTTACAGTTGTCATTATGAATAAGCCAACTGAATTGTGAAATATGCTGAAATACATTTTCCTATACATTCGCAACAGATGGAGTCAGAGTCATAACTTACACTCTTTGAGCATAGGGCATTCATACAAAATAAATAAAAAAAGGAGACCGAGTAAATAATAGCACTTTCTTAAGGCTTGATTGTGGATAAGATGATCTGAATGTCACTGTTCACTCTTTTATGGATCATCATTTCGTAAATAAAATCAAAAGAAAGCATTGAGCTGTCGGTCATCAGGTCTGAGTAACTATACCACGTGATCTGTAATGTGCCGACTTATTCAGGAAGTATCTGTTACACCTTATTTCACTTTTCTATTTCTTAGTAAACGTGCTCTGTGTTTGTCCAACATTAGTGCGTTGCTCTCTTTTGAATTGAACCTTGGAAACAGACTATCTGCGACACTAGACTGTGTTTTGCTTATATAAGCTACTTATACAACTTGTATCCATTAAATTCCTGCATCGGTTTAGCTCAATGGTTACTTCTTACATTGACGTTTCCACTCTGTCGGTCCGCGGGCTGTGAGTTCGACTATGGGCGCTGTCCGATGTTTTACTTTCGTTTCTCTTATTTTTCTGCTCGGCTCTTTATCTCATAACTACAAGCTAAAATCCTTATTACCACAGCAAGAGCTTATCTCTGGGAGAATTAACCTATGGTTATGTTATGATATTGTAGTTTAGGAGACTAAACCCACACTATGAACGACCACGTGACTTTTGTGAGAATATTTCCCACATACGGAAAATATGTCTTATAAATAACTACATGAATTAAAAACAGATGTTCTCTGTCTGATTGTGATTTTTCCACGAAAATGAACATGTCCCTGTAGTTCTTGTTATGGAAGTGTTGCTCAAAGGTAATGAGAGCAGCTCAGTCATAGACACCTGTCTCCAGTAGAAGGCGCTGTAAAACAGATCAACACTTTACAACACCTGGTGTTCTTGTGGATTTAGTTGCTCTCCCAAACTGTATTACATTTTTTTAAGCGCGGTAGCTCAGTCCACAAAGTAAGAAAAGTCAAAAAGCATTATTTTGTGGTGAAATTGAAGGTAGCTCTAAATAAAATGAGCTGATTATCGGTTATCGACAATTGAGAAGCCCAAACTGTCCATTTCTGGTCTACACATATAGCATGTCTATCTTACAGCTGTCATTATGTCCCAAGCCAACTGGTATATGGATACTATTACTACATACTTTGACTGAATAACAATAATATTAATAATAATAAATACACGTTTAAAATAGCTAATAATATGAATATAATAGTGGTAGAAATAGCATCGCTAACTTTACCACATAAAACATTTCGTTACAGAGTATTTCCAGTGGAAACACTGTTTGGTGTCCTCACTCTTTGGCCTCAGTAGCTGTTATATCATTCATTATCCAGTAGATGGCACACTAAGACCACAAATAAAAAAAAACAAGACCTCAAACACTACAGACAATAACTAATGCCCTCTTATGGGGACAAAGTGACAACTGCTGAGAATTAATTGAAAAATGCTGATAGGTGCTTCGGGATATGTCAGTAAATTAGCTTATAATGCGTTTTCCCCCGGTTATCTTTTTAATATGCTTGTGAGAGGTATATTCGGGGAGGGCACCCCTTCAGGCTTTATTATATTATCTTATTTACTCCCATAAATTGATATAGCCAGCAGTGACTATTTGTCACATCCAGCACCAGTAACACACCTCATCCTCACTCTCACCAAAACACCCCATGCTTAACACGTGTTGTCATATTCTGTATGCACATGTCTTGCTGTTTGAAGTGGAATGTATCAGATTGGATTATATATATTTGGTAATATTTTCACTTTGAATGTGTTTTCCCAAATTAACCTGATGAATACTGTGGGGTGAAGTAAAGTATAAAGCCCCAATGAACTGGATATTAATGAGTGGAGTTGTTATTATGACGTGATTAATACGTTACTTTGATACATTGGGCGACTCAAACTATAATGCTCAATGCGGGATATGATTTAGACATGAATCCTTCATTCTTTCAGTCAGTGGCTTTCAAAGTGGGGACCATGTGAGGACCACCATTATCGTAAAACTCGAGGTTAAGTATTTGGTTCTGTATGGTTGCATTGCAGGAGTGTTTTTTTTGTGACAGTTAAAACAATGTCACAAACAATACAGCATATGCTCTCTTTGGTGGCTGAGTAGAAAATATTCAAAACTGACATCAGCACTGAAAACAAACGTATTTTAGGCTTTTTATGTATTATATGTTTGTCAATTGCATGGGAAATATAGTATATGCATTGTAATATATACTAATCAATTGCTATGTGTTAATGTTTGCTTTTACTTATTTGTCTGTGTCTATATCCTATATTTGTATCTTCCTAAATATGTGTTCTCTTCACGGTGAATGTATTGAGAACTGAGAATTTGATTCAAATTTTCTTTTCAATTTTCCTTATGCTACTTGGTCACTTAAGTTAAGATTCTGTACTGATAAGGTAAACTGAACAAAACTATACTATTCCTTTATTATGGGGCCCTAAAATGATTGAACACCATGTTGCTGAGAGAGGCGTCACTGGGATTACAACAGGCCTACTTATTTCAAGACCTGTTTTACATTATCGGATAGTGCCCAGTAGATGGCGCCACAAGATCACAAACGATATGCAATGAGTTGGTTTGTGCGCATTGTGGGTCAAATAAGACGTGGCCTGTACCTGCTCAACTGAAATCCCTTTAAAAAATTAAGATCTCTGTCTTTATTTTGAAGCGTGAAAGGAATAAATTCTGAGTTAAAAGTTTCCCATTAGTCCTCCACCACCCGGGATGCACCCACCGCCACCCTCTCATCCTGTGACAAAGTAACGGGTCACGGTCAGGTGGTTGTTGAGCGGTAGTTCAGAGAAAGTAATGGCTGTCTTCCTCTCGGACAATGGGGTGAGCAAGGCGATAGGGGCGGATGAGACCGGCTTAATGCTCCGTGTAATGCATGTTAATGTAACAGGCACCGAGGCACCGCCGGCCGGAGTGCTTTGGGATTATTTATCACAAAACATTTGTATTCTTCCGTCGGAGAACGGTTGATCCCGGATAGCTGCGCACTAATCCTTCACTCCGTTAATTAAAAAGAAGAGGAAAGCAATGGAACTGGTGGTGGTGATTTTTTTCTTCTCCAGAAATGTAATCCTTTCTGGAGAAGCTTAACCATCTGCTTGAGGTTAAGTCTGCAAGCAGATTGTGTTTTCTGCTTATTTAAACCTGAGGATTTTAGGTTTTTTTTCCTGAAAAGGGGAGGGTGTTTCATTTCGGGGGCTGCTTGTTTGAGAGACAGTTCGGGGACACTTGCTTGTGCCCAGGGAAAAGTACAAGTGATAGTTATGCAACATGTTATTCCACAATGATCCCTTTAATAATTCGATAACATTCCAGATTTTACGCAGAAAAAAATAATTGGGAACTTTCATGCCCCTTTCAATACTAGACTGAACATGAATTACACAAAAACTACATACATCCCTGATTCTTAAAGTTATTCTTCTCTCAGCATAAAGGAAACATGTCAGAAACAACCACCATCTCCAAGTTGAGGTATTCCCACGAGCCCCGTTTGATTTGTTTTTTCAAGGGAAAAGATCACAACAATATTAGACATGAACGTCGCTTGGTTTCCCTGATGATTCTCTCAGAGAAGCATGTCATCGACACTATTTTCGACAGAGGACGTAGTCCTCGGGTTTGGGGGGGCAGTTTACCAGAAAATGTAGCGTCTAGTGAAAAAAGGAAATGCTGCCTGAGGAAGTAGAAATGTTTGTTTCTTGTTCTTTCTCTCTCATCTCGCTCTCGCACTTCTTCAGTCGCTAACAAGCTCAGCGCTGCCCAGGGGCCAAGGCTGTGTCGTCAGTCCCAAGAAGAGACTTTCAGATTTCAAGCCACCGTTTTACATTAGGATGCCACTCGTGTCTGTCTAGAGACGAACCCGAATACACAAAGGCATCCTTCAGTTTCTCTCTCTCTCTTTCCCGCTCTCCGTGGTTCAGTGGTTGTCTAACTGACCAGGATTAACAGGGAAAAGATTAGATTTGAACAAACATGTGCCGCACTCTAAAGAGGCTCGAGTTGTCCTCTTTCTCCTACAAACACTACACTGCTCAGTGTTGTAGCAGTACTTTGATCTACTGGAGTCACTTATAGGATATATCGAAAACATCCCGCAGCATCATGCTCGCCCTTTTCTGTCATCTGAAACTGTAAACACATCACCTATGGGGTATTTATCTAATCTCAACTATAATACCTGATTAGAGACAAGTATGATTAAGGCTTTATGACATTGCTTTTATGTTGATTATGTTGTTACATGTTCAGGCCTACTTAAGTGAATTACAACGCGTGTAACGCGTATTTCTATGAGTATCACCCCGCTCGTGATTGTCAATGTAATCACTTTAAGCTCCAAATGTACTCGTTTAAATATTGATTAAATTGGGTATCCTGACCCATCAACGATTCTTTTTGTAAGACCCAATTTCGTGTGTGATGATTAATGAATGGGACTGTTTTTGCAGTGTGGGCATTCATCTTCAAAGGGCTCTCATTAATAAGCATTATAGATTCCCAGATGCCCACTGGCAGTGGCCACTGGCCCATTTGAGGCAAAGAGGATGAACGTTTAGTCCAGTGTGTTTTGCTTTACTGCATTGCAAACTATAATAGTTGAACCATGGAAGAAAAGTTTATATTTTTCTGTATAACGGGGGTCATAACGATTTAAAGTAAAATGTTAGCTACTACAGCCATCCTGGGCCTATAGGGCAATGTGGTCACCAAGACAAATCCTTGTCCATCCTCATCTGTTAAATGCAGCCTAGAAAACGACACCCACAACATTATTTGTCCCTTAATCCAAATCTGGCTCTGACGTCTGGTGTAAAATTTACGCCTTCTCGTCTCTTTAGTGGGTCAGAAGAACAGACACGAGGATGTGAAAGGGTTAAACGTCTACAGTAATTAGAGTCGCACTTCGCGTCGGCGTCCTCCAATACGGAGCTGCGAGAAGCTACGTCCACCCCCTCCATTTCTCTCTCTCTCTCTCTCTCTCTCTCTCTCTCTCTCTCTCTCTCTCTCTCTCTCTCTCTCTCCCACACACACACACACGCCTCCCCACCAGCTCCTCGGAGTGTCTAATACACTGGAAAAATCAAAGCGCGAGCCTCCCCCGTTCACACACCACCGGTGTTGCGCGTGGAGCACAACACAGAGAGAGAGAGAGAGAGAGAGAGAGGTGCCTTTACTCTCTTCTCCTCTCTCGTCCCCTCCTTTTAACTTATCCACACATAGATGTTACAAACTTAGTTCTGAAGATATATATTTTTTAAATTTAATTTGGGAAAGGCGCTGCTTTTGTATGTACTTTTTTAGCTGTAGTCTACAGTTGAAGGGCTTTATAAGGCGAAAGATGTCTGGATGAGGTGATTTTTACGCACTCCATTGAAATGGATCACAGACTCTCCAGAGGCAGCTGGGTACCGGTGACTGGGCTGGTTGTATGTCTGCTTCTATGTGCGTGTGTTGTGGACCTGGTTCTTGCGCAAATTCGTTACTCCATTCCCGAAGAGCTGGAGCACGGAGCTTTTGTGGGCAACATCGCCGAAGACCTGGGTTTGGATGTGGCCAAGTTGTCAGCCCGTCGGTTTCGTATAGTCTCCGGCGCAAAGAGGCAGTATTTAGAAGTGAACTTGGAGAATGGCATTCTCTTCGTCAACGAAAAGATGGACAGAGAGGAGCTGTGTGAACGAAGCCCGAGCTGTTTTTTACACCTACAAGTGGTAATTGAAAACCCATTAGAACTGTACAGAGTGGAAGTGGAGATTTTAGATGTGAATGACAACTCTCCCAGTTTCCCATGGAGCGAGTTTAATCTTGACATCACAGAGTCGGCTGCGCCTGGCTCCTGTTTCCCGTTAGAGAGTGCACAGGACCAGGACGTGGGCACCAACTCTCTGCGCTCTTACCAGCTAAGCGCAAACCAGCACTTTGTACTGAATATCCAGACGCGCAATGATGGAAGCAAGTTTGCTGAGCTCGTGCTGGACACCCCTTTGGACCGGGAACAGCAGAAAAGGCACGAAATGGTTCTGACTGCCTTTGACGGGGGGGTCGCCGGAACGCTCTGGTACAGCACTGATAACTATTACAGTGTTAGACGCAAACGATAACGTGCCCGTATTTGACCGCTCAGTTTACCGGGCGAGTCTGGTGGAGAACGCACCGAGGGGTACGCTGGTGCTGAAGCTAAACGCCACAGACCTGGATGAGGGCTCCAATGGAGAGGTGACCTACGCGTTTAGCGGGCACGCACCCCTCAAAGTGCGCGAGCTGTTCAGCGTGGAACCGTACACGGGTGAAATCCGAGTGAAGGGCATTGTGGACTATGAGAAAGCCAGTGTATTTGAGCTGTATGTGCAAGCAAAAGACAGGGGACCCTCGGCTGTGGCTGTGCACAGTAAAGTGCTGGTAGACATACTGGATGTCAATGACAACGCGCCCGAAGTCATTCTCACATCAGTGTCCACTCCTGTGCAGGAAGATGCGCCACCGGGCACGGTGATAGCTGTCATCAGTGTTATGGACCGGGACTCGGGAGAGAACGGAAACGTCGACTGCCAAATTCCGAGCAACGTCCCCTTTCAGCTCCATTCATCTTTTAAAAACTATTATACCCTGGTGACAAGCGAGTTTCTGGACAGGGAAGCGGTGTCCGAGTACAACATCACCCTAACAGCCCGAGACTTGGGCTCTCCTTCGCTCTCCACCAGAAAAACAATGCTCGTTCAACTGTCTGACATTAATGACAACCCCCCACGGTTCTCTCAACCTTCATACACAGTGTATGTGACCGAGAATAATGCCCCGGGCGCTTCCATTTGCTCTGTAACTGCATTCGACCCCGATTCTAACCAGAACGCATATCTGTCTTATTCTATTCTGGACGGTCAGATTCAGGGCATGCCCGTGTCCACGTATGTGTCAATCAACTCTGACAACGGTAATATCTACGCACTGCGCTCCTTTGATTATGAGCAACTTAGAAACTTTCAGATTCTGGTGCAGGCGCAGGACGCTGGTTTCCCCCCTCTCGCCAATAATATCACAGTCAACGTCTTTGTCTTGGACCAGAACGACAATGCACCTGTTATCGTGTCCCCGCTTCCCAAAAACGGCACCGTGGCCACAGAGGTGGTTCCGCGGTTAGTAGACGCTGGTTATCTGGTTACCAAAATAACAGCGTTAGACGCGGACGCAGGGCAAAACTCCCGGCTGTCCTATCAGGTGTTGCAGGCTACAGACCCAGGGCTGTTCAGCGTGGCTCTGTACACGGGCGAAATCCGGACTATTCGCCGGCTCGTGGAAAAAGATGTAACAAGGCAAAGACTGGTCATATTAGTCAAGGACAACGGACAGCCGCCGCTCTCCGCCACGGTCTCTATTGTCCTGACAGTGGTCGACAGCGTGCCCGAGTCCCTGTCAGATTTCGGAGACCTCACGCTCAGCCCACAGCCCCCCTCAAACCTCGCTCTCTACTTGATCGTGTCACTGAGCACAATATCTTTAATATTCCTTGTGGCTATAATTGTGCTCGCTGCAGTCAAGTGCTACAAGGACAGGGAGACCATCAGCGGGTACAACCTTCCCCCGTTCGCCTGCTGCTGTTGCGGGGGGTTTCAGCCCGATCCGCCTCCGGAGGTGTTCAAAAAATCCAACCTCAACCTGCAGATTTCATCCGCGGCCAAAGTGCCCACGAACTGCATGGAGGTGAATGGAAACAGCAGTCTCTCCCAGTCATATTGTTACAAAGTGTGCCTGACTCCCGAATCTGCCAAAAGTGACTTCATGTTTCTGAAGCCGTGCAGCCCCGGCAGCACACCGAGGAACAACGAGACGAAGAGCGCGGAAAACTCGTGGAACGCGCAAAGCCGGAGCGCATCTGTGAACAACGGCGCAACTACTCCAAACGAGGTACAGTGAAAACAGCGTATAGTATAAGTCGCAAGAGCTCATGTTATTCGTTTAAACACATCTGGTTCACTCACTGCCACAGCAAAACCCATCTCAGTTTTCTATCTGATAACATGTGACATTCGCCCATGAAGGTCAAATTACACATACCAGACAGATTTAAACACAATTTAAGCAAAAAAAAATGAGCAAGGCCATGCATTTCTGGTCTTCTCTCTCTTCTTAATTGTGTTATACCAGCATGTTGTCTCGACTGTTTTTATAATCATGGCAATAATGTATCCCAAGTGTGCAGCCTATAGTAATTTTTTGCACCCGGGAAATGATATGAGACGACGTGAGATTACAGTGTAATTGACATGGTAATGAAAGCGTAAAGCCCTATCTCAAGGAACATATTCTGTGCACACACCGTGTCTTATCATCTGTTTAGAATGAAGTGAGATATCAATTACTGTGTGAGAGGAAGAGGAGATGTAGTTCAAGTGGACTCCTCTTCAGTCTTCACGACACATTTTTACAAAAAAAAAACGTGGAAAAAGCCTTTTATAATAATTCATTAACTTAATTATAATAGTTTGTGACCTCGGATATGAAAACATCACCCAGTGCCACATACTTTTCACGCAGTGAGGGAACAAACACACCTGCTTCCAGCACATCTACCTGAGTCTGAACAAGTCAAGGTTATATGCATAACGGGCAAGGTGAATGGCAGTTATTTGAATGCATCTGTCTTGAGTTCAGACAATTCTTTTTCGACCAGTCTGGTTTGCGGCACGCCTTCTTGTCCTCAAACTAACAATATAGGACAGATAACCTCACTAACTATGCCTCAAGGGCACAAACACGGCCATTATACTACACACAATGTGGCGTAGGCCTATGCTCAAGGGGGCCTGTCCATTATTGATGAAAAATGGCAAATGGACGGTTTTGGGGAGACAGTGGAGGACATCGAGAGGGGAGGGGGCCAGGAGAAGGAGGGGGGTGCAAGGACATGGCTGGACTGAGACGTGGGCCGCCTGTAGATCGGCCCCGATGTTGTCCTCTGAATGAGAGAGAGAGAGAGAGAGAGAGAGAGAGAGAGAGAGAGAGAGA
>NW_022280049.1:12225-22320 GCF_004355925.1 Anarrhichthys ocellatus | reverse complement strand
GGGAGGGGAAGAAAGGGAGACGAGGAGAAAGAGAATTTGCAGGACGTCTAGCGTTTTCTAATTCTAATAGACGGGGCAGCAGACCGATATGTACGTACTGCTCATTGTCGCCTCCCTATTTTCATCAAACTGCAGAGGGACAACGATTCAGAGCCATGTTACCAGTCTCCATCAGGACAACTGAGAAATGTCAGTTCGGTCACTGGCACATGCACCTCTGGCCACAAGAGGGATTTCGAGGTCACGGTGATTGTTCTGCCTGCAGCTATATGCTCCTTCGGGAGAAAGTGTCCTTCCTGTCGTTAATTGGTTCCCCTAATTCACCCGGTGTGTCCCTCAGCGTACACGAGTCGTCGTGAGGTTGTCAGTGACACATAAAACCTCAAAGACAAATCTCAATTAAAGAATGTGAGCAGCACACAAAGGAAGTACATAGGTCTGCTTAAATGGATGAATTGAAGGTGAAAAGAGAGATTACAAAAACATGCAAGCGTGTAAGACACGCAGGACATGTGCGTGCACGTGTACGCCTGCGGCGGTGATGTGCGTATGCGTGTTGAGTGAGCTCTCAGGGTTATGCTGTTGCAAATACAGCTGCGAGGACCGCAAACTTTTCAAGGCTTTCTAAGACACTTTTAATTAAAAACCTTGCTCGAGGAGCATCAGGCAAATATTAATGTAAAAATGATGAATAAAATCCACAAAACAATGACGTGTGTAATTTTCTTAATTTCCTCCCTGGCACGGTTTCCTTTGAAGATTAAAATCATGTTTCGTTTCATCCCGGTGGGGTTCTAATTGGTTTTGTGCGTTGTTGGCGGGGAGTGTATTTTGAATACCGATTCTAATAATACGCTTACGTCGCATTCTCGGTGTTAACAACTTTAACAGAATTAATAGAGCGTAGAATCAACACTACTCAGACAGGGAATACATATCTCTCGGGTGCTCTCATTCACCTCTCACGCTGCGCCACATATGATGCAAGCGAAACTAAGTGACAGGCGAGTCGTAGCTGAAGGCAACATCACCTCCGCTCTTACAAATTCTGTTCCACCAAACATCCACAGGGCGGCAGCCGCGGTCCATGTGACATGAGGCATGTCTCCATTACAGGACAAGCACGAAGATAGACTGCTCCTCATGTCAATTACCACTGACCTCTACTGATCCAAGAGGATAGAATGAACAGGCGTCCTTTGTTATCAAGACCGGTTTGATTGAGACGTACTTTGAAGAGAGACATTTCTCGAAATAGAGCTGGGCAGTGACATTGCACTATTATGTGCCTGGATATGGGGATTTAAAAATTGGAATTGTTTTTGTTGTTGTTACAAAGTGGAAATAAAATCTGGCATGTTGTTTTTCCTGCAGCTGAAGCAGCCAAACACAGACTGGACTCTTACGAAAAATCAGAACTCCTCCATCAAAAGGTACCATTTTGAAACTCTGACCTTTGACCTTTGTCCACCCAACCTACTGTACTAAAGCACAATGCTCTATAATAAGCTGAAGCTCAGTCGTGTTAAAATGGATATAGATATTGAATTTACATACGAGTAAAGCATGTTGTCATTACAGAAAGGTATCTTGTTTGCAGTTATAACTCCATCAACATGGATGGCACCCTCATGCGTAAGGCCATGCATGCTGACCCAGAAAACTATGTCACATCCATGGCGCCTGGACAATACTGGACCTGGGGTACTCATATGAGAGGGGTGAAAGGTAAGACAGGCCAAACACAGTGGACCACAAAGAGCTGTCATCAAAATTTAACACATTTAGGGTTAAATAATGCATTTAGCCAAGTATTTTATACAACACAGCACACCTCCATGCTTTTATGGAATGCCATTCTGTTTTCCTTTGTTCCATTTTATTTGTTTATTGGTATAGTCTATTATAATTAATTAATCTCAAATACATATGATACATCATTATGGCTCTATTCTTTTTTGTTGCCGATATCTTTGTTTATTGTCCTGGATGCAAAGCACTGAACTTCGTTTTAGAGAAGTGCTATGCAATTGAAAATTTTACTATACAGCCCTGAGTCAATAATGAATAGTTGCTTCTACTCTCCTCTCTCCTCTTCTATGTCATACTACAGACTATAAGATGTCTCCTTCGACCAGTGGGGTCCCCTCTCGCCCCTGGACTCCTCGGTGCACACCTCCTCCCCAACAGCAGCAGCCGTCAATCCCACCACACCCTCACCCACACCCACACCCACAACCTTACCCAAACCCACACCCAAACCCACACCCACACCCACACCCACCACCTGACTACCACCACAATGTGTACATCCCTGGGACACCATCAGGCTTTTGCACCCTGAGGCCCGCAGTACAGCGAAGCGAGCTCGACGTCCACAATGCCTTCTCCACCTTTGGCAAGAGGCGACGTCTTCAGATGTCCCCCCAGGGAGAGGCTGCGATTATAAATAATGACCTGTACAATGACTGACTTTTCAATGATTGTCTGAATGGAATATTAAAATGACATATAACCTCATATGAAAACAGAGGAAAGAGAACATCCAACTCATAGATTAATGAACATATGATTTACAAGTTGGATGAAAAATATACAAGCGAAATAATGACTGAACAATCCAGTTTGGCTAAAATGCTGAAGGGAAATTAAGTCTGATGGCTATTTATGTGACATGCCACTGCAACATGGTCAATGTGTGCATCTGCCTATTATTATCATTATTATTATTATTATTATTATTATTATTATTATTATTATTATTATTATTATTATTTAGACAATCAAACTGGAGCAGCAATTACATCCAAAATGTTTCAAAAAAGCATCAGTGGAAAATACTTTTATATTTTTGGTTTTATGAAAATAAAAATTGTTTTTTTTTTGTATATGTTTGTTCGCTGAGCTTGTGTGAATATTACAAAGTATAAAAATGTATATGCAAGCTGCAACATGATGCAGACAACTGTAAAGAGGGGGGATTCTCCCCACACATGTACTGTATACATTTATGGAAATAAAGTATTTTTTTCACAAGGTCTGTGTCATGACTCCTAGACATGCATGTGTAATTGATAAAACTCGAAGCTAACCCCACCCATGCGTACTGATTACGCACACACTCAAACACAGATTTGGTCGATCTGCATGCATGAAGCATTTAGATGTAAGTTTCCCATATGTATGTGTAATTAGCTTGAGTCAATTATTTTGGTGTGGATAAAGTTCCACAGCTACTCTTACAAGGGTGGAAAGCTTTTTGCCTTGGTGAGCTGTTTTCCACAGTGAGGAATAAACACAGTAAAATGCTAACATATGCTAATTGGAGTGCTTGCATTTCCATTTGCCCGCGGAGAATAGTGGGGTTCATTAACTGAACAAACAAAACCTCCTCTCTCGAAATATCACTTTAATTAGCACCATGAACACGAATACAAGCATCAGGGAAATGGGGGAGGCTCAACTCCAAATGCCATACCTGGATGTGAGCTAGAGGGCCTGTGACTTCTCTCTCTCTGTGCCCTTTTACATCTTACTTCTCAGGGAATTAGGTCCCACCATCAACAGATGAGAGCTGGCCACCGGCCAGAAATGAGTAGGGTAATTAGGTCGTGGTATGGCTCAGATTGAAAATAATTCAGTTAATAAGGAAACGGGTGTCCGTAGAGAGCAGGGAGGGGAGCAGGTTAACCTTCTCTGCGGTAAGGTGATCCATAGGGACGGCTGAAGGGGCAGCCATATTTAGGTCAGTTTGGCTGACTTTCAGATGTGTGAGGAATAGAGCTATGTTTCTAAAATAGAGGTGTGATCATTCTTTGTGCTCTTTGCTGTTTATTTAGAATCATTAAACAAAATACATTCAGAGACATTGAATTCATGAATGAAAATGTGCAAACTCAAATTTTGGTATCTTTTAAACTCCGCATTTGTAGAAGTTTTAGTGAAATTGTTGTATTGTGTTTGGTGAAATAATGGTAGTAAAATACATCACAATTGCTCAGTTGGTCTGTTACAGCAACCGGACACTCAGCAAAGGGCCGGGCAACTCCTGTCACTATCCATCATCAAACCATGTTGGTCATTTGCATTGGGAGCTGTCCATGGCCATGGTGCTGAAATTATTTTGACCAGTGGTTCTTTCCAAGCCAACTGCAATTTCGTCAGCCATCCACCAGAGGCCGCGTATGCTACTACTCAATAAATACTGGTGCGGTATGTTGGATTGAATGTCGTGAAGGCACCCCTCTTCCTCTCCATCTCCACGACACAAACTTTGCTTTGGAATACTGACTGATGAAAGTCATGCAGTGGTAAGAAAAAACAACAACTGAGGCAACGAAGAGAGGAATACATGAAAATAAAAAATATTTCCTGGGGGCCCCAGTGTTTTTTTTTTCTCTTTGAGAGGAGTGGTGGAAGACGTATTCAGATCCTTTATCTAACAAAAACTTTGTTACATAAATAGTGAAAAGTAAAGTAAAACTATTAAAGTAACAGCCAAAAAATACGCATAAAGTATTAAAAGTAATGCAGAAAAATGTACCATGTGTCAGTGTTACAATGTTATACTTATGCAGTGATGTGATAGAGCTCATTTAACTACTTTATATACAGTTGGGTATCTATAACAGTGCATCATATTCCATAAAATTGTGTTTTGTATGTAACATCTTAATTCTTAAAATACCTAGTAACTATAAGTGTAAATGTAGTGGACTGTAAGTATAGAGTAGCCTTAAATTAGTGCAAATGAAGGAGCATTTCAACATTTTTGTTACATACATCACTTAACACATCTTACTAAGTCTAATATAGCTCTTACACTCTTATGAATCCCACAAGCAACATGCTTGTGACCAATTTACGTCCCAGTAAAATGAGAGTTATTGATCACATTCAAATAATGGACTCAGATTTGATGGCAGTTTTATGGCAGCATATATGGCAGTCAAATACTGGATGATATTGTATTCAACCATGATTCATATAAAATCACAATAAGTGATTGAGCATTAGCACCATCTTGTAACACTGGCGAGGCAACGTATTTAATCCAGCAGATGGCACCATTGAGTAAGAATCATGACGCAGCACACCAAACAAACGGTCTTATCTGTGAAGAGTAGATGTATTTTACATTGTGCTCAGGGTGTGTGGCGCTGGAAGGTTACAATGACGTAATCCACAACCCTGTGAGACAAAAAAGGGAGCTTGGCTTATTTCATTTGGGGGCAGAAAATAACTGACAGAGTGGAAGAAGGGGCAGAAGAACTTGTAGTTCTCTTGTCTCATTTTATTGAGACAGACACAGACTAAAACCACATAAAACAGCAAATCAAAGCTGTTTATGATCTCACTTTAATACATGAAACTATACATTTAGAAGTATTTAGACACATTTACTTTACATCTTGCACATGCATATTCAGATATTTTGTGCAAATGCAGACTACACGATTTTATTCTTGGTGTGTGTGTGTGTATGGGTGTGTGTGTGTGTGTAGGGAGGGTTTTAGGTATTCTGATGCATTTCTCACAATTATGTCTGACATGCAGTATCTTTGAAAGCTACAGGTGTTGTGCTGAATGTTTGTGTTCGATACAGATTTATAACCTTACAAAACACAGAGGCTCTGGTTTAATTTGCATTAAATATCAGAACCACTGTCCCAGATGATGTTAGCTTAGAGTTTAAAAAATATATTTTAGCCGAGCCACTACAGCCAACTTTGGAGCTTTTTCGCCACCAAGTGACAGAGGAAGGTGATACAACTTGGGTTGTAGTTGAAGAGTTTGTTTTATTGTAATTTAATTTGATTTGCGTAACTTTGTTGGCTGCTCTCAACCCATGATATTATCCCCTGGACGTTTCCATGCAGTACGCACAGCTTCAGTGGATTGTCAATGCATTTCAGCTTTTACAAAAGTTGGGTCCAATGTATCAACTTATTCAGGATGACTGTTTTTAGATTTGTTTGTTGCAATGTTCTTGCAGAGTTTTTGTAAAAAATAGGACGGAAAAAAATGTATAAACATGCAAGAATGTCAGGAGCCCTTTTTTTTTTTTTCACAAATAACCAATAACAAGTGAGAGGCAACACTGATTAGAAGTCTTCAGACAAAGGGTTGCTGCACCTCTGACATTTAAACTATTTACATGTTGGAGTAGTCAAATGCCCGAAGCCTGTGTTCTGGCTCCTAATTCTCCAAACAAGCTATTTCTGCAGTTTGTCACAGGAAAATAACCACGCAGACTGAGATCTTCAATATGTCGTAGAGACCAAAACAAAACATAAAACAAGGCGCGACTTCAACTCGGCTTTGTGGAGATGAGACAACTTTGCAATGCTGTGTTTAACACAATCTGAAAGAAAAAGCACACAAGATAAAGCAAAACCTCAGTGGGCTCAAATCATAAACGCAAGTAGGAGGAGGGTTTTAAATACCCTCATCTCTAACCTGTGGTTACCTTTGTGAATAATATGTGCCTATGATCATGTGACCACAGCAGGGTCACAGTCACAACCATAGAGGCCCCATGAACTGCTGTTAAAAGGTCTGACATACAGCCAGTGGTGGGAAATAACATATGTAGTAGTTACTAAAGGAGTAGCTAAGCACACACTTGAAGTAATTGTTGTTGTGAGAATGGTATATATTGCTTTTTACTTCTACTCCACTTATGACTTCTGGTGACAGTTGTTCTCTCGAAAACCGATGTTGAATACAGTTATTGTAAGTCGCTTTGGATAAAAGCGTCTGTTAAATGACTGTAATGTAATGTAAAATATAATGTACATTGCAGACAGTCCCCTAGAAGAGCGGACAAAATGTTACAGGTGCAAGCTGTCCTTTTCTCTTTGCAGGTCACATCATGGTGTTAAAAATTATATGAATTGAACCTGAAAAATGAGTCAGTGGAACAATGACTTCAAATGGTTAATTAGGGAAATACATGTTCCTATTAGTGTGTTCATAATAAAAAAAGCTTGGCTTTCCCACAAACATCATGCACAATACAAGATATTCTAGGCTGTCAGACATGCTGATGATTTCAGACAGATAGACACAGGCTATGAAACATGAGTGATGAAAAGCCCCAGATATGGTAGTATCAACATCATGCATTTAGTATCATTATATGTTTAGCCACATGTCACACCCGCACTCGCAAACAACACACATCTCTAGGGATCTCAAGGCTCCACCGTCACAGGAACATTCCTGTGCAGGACAACAACCCCTCTCGCCAGAAATTACCATTATATTAGATAACATCTAGTTGAGCTAACAGGCACATATCTGATCATATTAGATAATATTGAATTGAGCCAAAAGGTGCACGTGTACACGTACATGCACAAAATCGCAGATCAGGTCAAATAAGGGATGATGGATCGCACAGATGTGGGTCTTTATTTGCAATGTGTACAATTCTCGTCTATGGCCTCATCTCTTGTTGTCTCTCGAATTAGAATGATTTGTTCATTTGTTGTTGATTAATTCAATATGAGGTTCAATGACATCTAATGATCAAGGCTACCTGGGATTTGGCTCCTGATGAAAAATAGGAAGGCTTCTCCTTGCACTTTATTTAATTTCCATTATTTGTAACAAGTTTCTTTGTTTTTTTTGTTTTGGAAATCTGTCTCTAGCTGGATTAATTGAAGCCATTGGCCAATTTTCTATTCCTTTTGGCTCCTCTGTTTCACATAAATGTGCACACTCGGCAGCAAAGGAAATCCAAAAAACCAGAGGAGAGCAATCAAACGGTGTAAAATAGTGACTTAAAATGCAATATATCTCCTTCCCTGTTTTCACAAAACAACACCAAACAAGCGAATCGGGTAAATGCAGATACAAAAGCTATATAAAGCTGGTAATAATAGAAAATAAATTCACCACAAGCAGCATTATTTAATTAACTTTTTACCTGAAATTGTTCAAATCCACAATAAATTGTTTTGAGCAACTTTAAAAACATATTCAAGAGATATTAAACAAGGGTAGCTTGTTTTTTTTTTTTAAATAAAGTCAATGATAGCATGACGTAAAACATTCCATTTACATGGACAATAAACTCAATTACATTATTTAATCCATTTTCTGTATCTCTTGTCTAGGGGCTGAAACTGTTACCAGCATGGAATGGTTAAGAAGCATGGTACACCTGTTTGCCAGTTTTTAACAGGTCTTACTGGAGTGCTACAAATATGGGAACAGTGGTCGACAAGATCTTGAACCATGACCTCAACACATCTGCAAGCTGCAGAAAGGCTGTGTTTGTGTTTTTGCCCTCGACTCTAAACCAAAGTTTTCTCTTGAGGGACAATAATAATGAATTAAATTGAAGTACACACACTGAACATGAAAAATAAATATCAAAACCAATGCATTGTGTGCTTGTGCAGATGTTTGTCCTGTGAGAAGTATTTTTTTGACAGGTCAACAAAGCTGATTCTGACTGCACAGTTACTGCACAATGTTTAGTTTCGGTCACAAGGTGTCACTGTTGACCACTAAAGCATAATGCATCTCCATCCTGGTAATCGTGACACACCCATTTGTAAAGGGTGTATTATAGGACACAGCCTTTTGGAAGATGTGCTTTCTATTTTTGACACGTCCTAAGATATTTTCACGGTCTTAAAAATCAACAAACATCACGTTTTCACAATCTGGAGTATTCTTTCTGGCAGACGAAAGGATGCATTTTTGGTCAACCGTCTTTGTCCTGTCTGCAGTATGGCCCAGCGCCTTGTGTGTGACACGGTACTCCATAGCCGAGGAGATGGAAAGGGGCTCTGTTGTGGCGAATCTTGCTGCTGATTTGGGACTTGAGCTTGGAGGTTTGGCACAACGAGAGGTAAAACTTGATATTTTCCATAACAAAAAGTATCTAGATGTCAATAAAAAGACGGGAGAGTTGTACATCGTGGAAAAGATGGACAGGGAATATCTTTGTCCGACAAAAACTACCGCCTGTTTCCTTAAGCTTGATGTTATCATAGAAAGCCCGTTACGTATCTTCAACATTGAACTTGGAATAACGGATATTAATGATAACGCTCCACATTTCCGAAGAGACAGAGTTGAGCTCGACGTTTCAGAATCGGCAACACCAGGAGAGAGATTCTCCCTGCCTAACGGTGTGGATCCAGATGTTGGCATGAATACAATTAAAACATACAAACTCAGTAACAGTGAACATTTTGCCATCGAAATGCAGACAGGCAGTGATGGAACTCAATATGTTGATTTGGTGTTGACCAAGTCTTTAGACCGAGAGGAGAATGCTGTTCATAATCTAATACTGACTGCTGTGGACGGTGGGGTCCCCGTGCGCTCCGGCACTGCCAATATTATTGTGAGAGTACAGGATACTAACGATAATCCTCCGCAGTTTGACGAACAGACTTACACAATTAATATGACAGAAAATGCCCCGATTGGAACATTAGTGATGACGCTTAAAGCTACAGATCTTGATGAGGGTCTGAATTCAGAGATAGTCTACTCATTCACCCTTTACACATCAGAAAAAACACAAGACGTATTTGAATTGAACCCTAACACTGGGGAGATAACTGTGAAGGGTACTATTGACTATGAAGATATGACATTGTATGAGATGCACATTGAGGCAAGAGACAAGGGGACGCATCCCTTGCTGGGTCAGTGTAAAGTAGTCGTCCACGTGACGGACATGAATGATAATTATCCGGAAATTACCATACAGTCTGTAAAAAACACAGTGGATGAAAACATCCCAGTAGGAAGTGTCATTGCTGTTGTAGGTATAAGAGACAAAGACACTGGCAATAATGGAAACGTAAGCTTATCCATTAATCAGCCCATGCCATTTATTCTTAACAAGTCATCAGATACACCCATGCATTACAGGCTCATAGTGTCTGAACCTTTGGATCGTGAATCGGTACCTGAATATGACATCACACTGATTGTGACGGATGCAGGAACGCCGCCTTTGTCTGACAACGAAACAATAACTGTGCATATACTGGATGTTAATGACAACGCACCACAATTCCCTCAGTCATTTTATACTATACGTGTAATGGAGAATAACGCACC
>NW_022280049.1:0-12215 GCF_004355925.1 Anarrhichthys ocellatus | reverse complement strand
CAGGACTGACAGACACGAGTGGCTCAGCGGCTTCCACTCTGCAGGTACAGATGGCAGCTTCCTTTACCGCATTTTAAATAAAAGAAATACTGGCCAACTGTTAACGCAGTGCACACTGCAATATTTCATTTCTGTTCAGCTTTTAGCTGAAGGGTAAGGGCAATGTTTTTAGTAGCACTAAATATTGTGTGAGGAAAGTAAAAGTTATGTCAAAGAAATTATTCATCAAGAATAAAGAAAATACATTTTGTGTTTTCAAACAATGAAAAACGTAACGTAGCGTTCTAAATTCAACAATGAATGCATGTATTTAACTTATCATACCAGATACTCACTAAATCACTGTAAAAAAACATATATATCAAACAATAGAATTAAAAATGAGACATTACATTTATGATTCAGATAGAGAGCAGAAATCACCGGTCAAAAAAGAAATATAACTGTTAATAGAATCCAACCCGAAGAAAATCTTGCTGCTCTTTGTATTTAAAGTTTTGTGGTTGCTTTACAGAGCAGCACCTGCTCAAAAGGCTTTTCATTCAAAACAGTTTCAGAGACATTCTTATGTGACTTCAGTTTGTCTGTATATCAGTGGAACAGTTGTGTCTTGATTGTTTTATTCACTGCAAATGAAAACACAATCAAGTACATATCTGAAATGAAAATGCTGAACTCACTGTTTAAAGTAAACCTTTTTTCCCCAGCTCCAGTGCCATTTGATTATTTAATGTGATGTATCTAAACACCTACCCACCCATCTATCAAATTACCGACCTATCTATCTATCTATCTAATATCTATGATGGTATGCTGCTGGAAGAACAGACAATGATACAGCTAAATATAAAACTGTGTTTTAAACTTCATAGAACGGATTGTAACAAGCTGCAGTATCTGTTATTAAGGGTCCCAGCATGCTTAGTCTGTGGTGTTTCTCAAAGTTAACATTTTATTCATGGTGCCTCTACATCCGCTCTCTGATCATAGGACACATACAGAAATAACCCTTCCTTGTGCTTGCAATAACCTGACCATTAAATTGCTTGTTTCTTTTCTCCCCACTCTTAAGTACCCTAAATGAGGAAACTCCACACCGCAGTTGGAGGTATGCAGGAGTCTCACTCCCCCACCCTGGATGCCCTTTTATGAATGATGTTACAGAACTTAGTTTTTGTGTTTGTTTTGTTCTCAGTGGATCTTTTTTTAAATTATTCTTTCTTGTTTAGTATCTCTTGGAAAAGGAGTTTTTTTTTCATGAGCAAAGGATAGCGCAGTTTAAATAACATGCGGCTTGTCAAATCTCCTGTGTTAACCTCTTCATGCCTACATTTTGATTACTGATGCTTGTATTGCAGCCTCATCCCTAAAGCCCACTAAAATATGTCTACGCAATCTAAGTAATTAGTAAATACTTCTGTCACTATTTCATGATTATGTCCCTTCTTAAAGCCTAAAAACATAGCCCAAATGATTTTGATTGACCTCAGGGGACAAATACATTAGGTCATAATAATCACAATGACAACATACTGAGTCTAACACTCTGTGGTCATTTTTACAGACAGTCAAAAGTGATGGTCCAGATGACATATTGAAACAGTCCTAGTCATTACTTTTGGTGAACAATGTGAGAGTCCCTGCACACACCTGTATCATATATGCTCATAGAGTATTAACCTTTCAACACAAAATAATACAAACATGCTGCTCAGCCTGAAGGTCATTGGTCACATACAAAATCCTTCACTTCAAATACCAATGTTGTCATTTGCTTGCTTTGCTTTTTTCACAATCTGGCTTTTGCTTTTCATGCCTGGTTAATACACACGGCAAGAACATATTGATATGTCTTCAGGTTCTAGGTCCTGTGCATGTGAAGATGAATTAGTGTTTATCCCGTACTGACCTGTCACTAAGAGGTTATAAGTACATCCTATTTTTGAATGTTTATATGTTGGAATGGACTGTGTTGTTGATGTATGACTGGGTTAGTTATACTGTAAATCGACTGAGTGTGACTGACTTCACAGAATTTCAATTTGCTGTCTGCTGTAGTGTGAATTGTGACCTAATTCTTTGTGCAGGAGAGACGCAAAGTGAAACCAGTCACCCAGTTACCTAGCAACCACTCTCCTTCACATAATATTGGAGCATGGTATTCATTGATAGACCTGCCACCTCACTACTACATGATCAAGGATCTGCCGAACCCCTCCACCCACTCTGTCCCCTGCCTGAAGCCCCTGTCTGCGTGACAGACATTGGCTGCATGAGATGTGTCATTTTGGCCAGTCATGGCTGTCAGTGCTGTGGGTCTTTTCGATATCTATCTAATTCTTTTGTCTCATTGGCAGGCATCCTCCAGCAGCAGCAGCAGCTCCACATAAGGCCCCACCTCCAGCTGTGTCCTGGTTTGAATCCGATAGGAAAGCTTCCCAGAGGAAAGGAGAGACCCCTGCCCATAAACGCCCCTACGTCCATCCTGCTCAGTCTGAACCTTGCTTCTCACAATGTGTAGTTGTAACGCTATAACACCAAATGGACTATGGTGGCTAATTAAGGACCAAGCCCTCTCCCTTCTCTTTCTTTAAGCACATGAAACTCCAATCAACATTGCCTCTCTGTCGATTCAATATGCACGATAAGACTGCATGGCTTCAACCACACTCCAAGACCATCATACATAAAAAAATCCAGAGGAGATACTTGCAAAGAAGCAGACTGTATGAAAAATTGAACATGTGGATATTTAAAGAAGCCTCAACAAGGATTATTAGAGTGGACACGGAAACGTTGAAATGCCTTTCAGAGATCGTTTCTTCTTTAAAAATGAAACACGTTGATTACATTATTAACCTCTGTGCTTTGTCTTGCCCCTTAACAGCATTGATGTATAATAAACAAGTTAATTAAGAAGTGAAACAGCACAATTAACTAAATGTCAGAAAAGCACCAACCTACGATTTTAAAGTATGAAACAAAAGGAAATCTGTATTTTATAGATGTGGTAGCTTTTAGCAGTTTTATGTTTTGTACTTGATGTTGTGCTTTATATGTGAGCTAGGCCTAAATATGAGAGTGATGAGAGATTGAGTTAAGTTAGCCAGTGCATCAAACAGATAAAAGTGAGGCCTTCAGCCATTATGTATCTGCCTTTCAGTTGTTTTTGCATGGGATAATCAAGTACTTTAATAGCTTTAGATATTTCTATGATATTGAGAAATCCATTTTCTGTAGTTAGGCCTCACTGTTTAGTATTTTGCAAAACAATGATGAGAACACAGTAAAGACGTGCAGCATTATACTTTTCTATGGATGAAGACAGTTAAGTGTACTCTCATCTTCAATGTGAATAGTGTGCTTGAATGTTATGTTCACTTGGACATTACTGGAGAATAAGAGTCTTTAACTAAACACAAGTGAATGCAGTGAGTGTTTGAGAATGGACTGATTAATATCTACTTATGACGACTGTATATACATCACAAACATGACTATGTACTTTCACTTTTTTATTTTCAAAGCCAAACTCTGGATGTTCCTTAATTTCAATGTCTTCTGAGATTGTGTAACAAGATGAAAACTGAATTAATGACTTAGTGTTTACTTTATAATACTGAATACTGGTTTCAACCAATGAAAGCTGTGCTCATGTGTATTACTGACTACTGTGTGTATCTGCATATGCAACACATAAATAGGGATACAGATACGACCGACATACAGTATAGCATATCTGTATCTATTAATATGCCTTTATTTGTCAATATTAATGCTGAACAGAAAAACAGTGCCATCAGATTTATGGGCCAACTAGTATGTGAAACATTTCAAGAATCAGACATCATGAAGTCAAACTCGTTAGCACAGCTCACATTGCATTACTTGTATTCCGTTGTAATCTACAGTCAAACATACAAAAACTGCTTTTGTACAGTGGTACTTTTATGGTGCAATATGTAGTAAGGTGTAATATGTGAGCTTATTGTATGCTATGGTCTGTATGATCTATCAACTACAAAGACAAAACAGAACATTAAAGTTAATGGTGAACTTGTGAATCTCTTGAGTTTTGCATCAAAGATACTGCTGCATTATTGTAAAAATACTTTTGAATCCAGTTTACACAGCAGGGCATTCTTCAGTGAATCTATTACAAACTACATTTGTGAAGACAAGTCAAAGGCCTATTTTACTTAATCATAATGCCTGTTCCACCCTTGTCAGCTAAACTAACTTGCTTAAAGTTTCACTTAACTTGAAATGTCGGTTTGAAAAACATTGAGCTCAGTTCTAAGATAATCACAGACACTAGAGCAGTAGCACTCTAGTAGGATTTTCCTGTCTGAGTCACTTTATGGAAAAGTAATTTCCTTGAAGGCATACATTGCAATACAGTTTATGGATATGGACATTTTTACTGATTCAGAGAGCAAAAATCATCTGGTTCACGTAGTCAATTAAGCGACAGCTGTACTTTAAGCTCGGGGTTCGGCGGAACACAGACATGTCTGCTTGTGTCAAATATAAAAATGCCAAAAAAAATAACCTCACACAATATCTGTTTTTTATTCCTAAGGACAAGTTGTTGTATATGTTTTTAGCAGTGTTCTTTGCCTTTTTAATGTGTTACTCCATTGTCAGAGAATGTGATACTGTAGCATTCACACTATTGGAGTATTAAGTCAACCTCAGAAAGAGAGCTATGTACACAAGAATGTAGCAGAATATTCTCTAGATTATTATTTGCTCCCATTGCCACTGAGTGACAGGTTTTCATGGTTTATGATCATTGGTAACAACTCCTCACTGTCCAAGGAGAACATTATAGTCAACATATACAGACTGGAGTCTACAGGAACAGACAACATAGCCTGTTCCAGTATTCCATTCATGTGATTTATCTTTAATCAAAGGTTTACCTCAAATGTCACTGTTTGTTGTAATCCACAAAATGACTGAAAGAGTCGTAGGCTTTTGCTTAGGGCCCAAAACACCATCATTATTCTTCCAGGATGCTCCGGGTTTTACTTTTATCTCATTATTTCTCTCTGATACTGAAACAGTGTTAATATGGCAACAAAACTGGAGCAATTACCTTAAATGTAAAAAAATAAAATATACACTGTGCACTGTTAGCACGAACTAGTTGACTTTACTAGAAAACCGCGTGGAAACCCGTTGCCTCAAACCATTTAAGTTTTTACAAATGGAGGAACTAAACAGATCAAGTTGTGTTAACATAGAACCTTAATGAATGCAGTAGACAAATTTAAGTCCACATTAGTAATCTTTACTAAAAATCATTAGTTCACTTGAATTATTTTTCTTTAGTGTAAGTTTAATGAAATAACTATTTTAAGTTCAACATACATAAGCATATATAAACAAATCACTAATATAACATTATTTATTGCTACTTAAGACCATTAGTTTATTTAAGTAATGTCTTTACTTTTAATTAAATGAATTATACTGTTTGATTTTGAGATTTAATGTATTGTTTCAAGAAAATTGTACAGAAGGAAAGAAATTAAACAATACATTTTAATGTTCCAATGTGTTATTTTTTCAAAACATTGCATTGTAACTGTTAAAACTGAAAGAAATTCCAACTCGTCGAGAGAAGAAATGCAGCATTACACAGTAACTGTGCCTTGTGAATGACTATTCACATGCAGACATTCCAACTTGACTGGATAAGGACAGAGGAACTGGGTTAAACATATCGAAACAACTGAACACCAATATGCAGTCCTGAGCATACACTGTAAAATACAAGTGGTGGAACATTCCTACTCCTCATTCAACAAACTTATAACATAATTCAAAATAAGTATCTTAGTAAAACATTTCCTGAGAGTCTTTGGTGACAAAGGGGGATTAAAACCATGTGAGGCTTGGTTTGGAGGGGCTAGCAGACCCCACAGTTGAGGTGTCTCTGCATATAAGACCTAAACAGATAGCAAACTCTGCAATGAATAGTATCAAAAACAGGATTTTAAAACATCGCATGTATCACATGTATAACACATACATGTTTAGGCTTGTTCAGTAGGGATGCTGACTGTGGCACGCCTCCTGGAGCTTCCCCTGTCTGCTGCCAGGTTGAACCACCTCATTGCTGTTTCACACTCATCATCTGTGGCAGCACATGAGACATGATTCTTTGCGACGGCATCTGTAATCACAAGCAGATCATACAAAATCCCATGAACCCTCAGTGCAACATATAGCAGACATGCAGTCTAAAAGCTAGTGGCTGTCTGGCATGTAAAGGTTTGCTATGCTATATTCAGAGCTAATATATCATATAACTATTATGTAAAGATATAGTCGAGTAATATCTACCTGAGCAGAGAATGAAGTTGAAGTTGCAAAGAGAATTTGTAAGTTTGAACACGACCTAAGACCTCTGGTTGACTTCAAATTGTTTTCATTAAATATTACAGTTACTTACGCAGGAGAAAAGTCTTCCACTCCATCTGGCTGAAGGACTTTTTCCCATTTATCCCTTTCCAGTTCATTCTCTTCCCAACATCATCGTTGAACATGCGGGCAAGATGTTCCATGTAACCCGTTTTGTGTCATGTCCTCCGATGGTTGCCAGGGAGGAAATCTAAAATGGATCAAAAAAGTACTGTTAACACTTTACAGAATGTTTTTTCTACAATTTCACTCTTAAAATCATGCTTTTAAACAGGTTTAAAAAAGGAAAGATAACTTAACAAACAAAGGCTGGCCTCGAGGTAGATCAGTTGCTCTCTCAGGTTTGTCTGAGTTCAGGAGGAAAGGTGAACCTCCCACCCCATTGTATGGTATGCCCCGCCCCCTGTTGCCTGGGTCCTAATGGTAGGCTGCCTGTTAACAGCCTGTAGTATTTGAACGGGGGAAAAAGGCGCGTTTGATGTGCGGATACCCCGGTGTCCGCAGCGAGTCCGCTGTTTGACGGTGCGCGATCCGGGGGCGACCTGAGTCGACTTATGAACTCACAATATGTACACTTCCATTGCATCGTCACAAGGACCTGTGAAAACAAGAAGAAAACTATTGGCTCAACTTTCAGTTCAACAACCCAGTTCCAGTAACATTAACTCCACTGCAAAACGTTACCCAGCCTCTGCTAATAACCAACTAATGACCTCGTGCCTTGAGAAGCTAGCTAAGTTATTGCTATAAATGCAATAAATAACTCCTGCGCAACCTAACCAAACACCAGTATGAAAAGCTAACGTAACGTTATCGTCAGCTAGCTTAAAACACAGCACATGCAAACACGTGTTAAAGTTATAAACTGGACCCACAGAAAATCGTTAGCATGCTAACACTCAGCTAACGTTAGCGTTTAGCTTACTTGTTGAAATAAATGCTCCCAGAATGATATCTAACGTTACAGTCAATATGGTGAGAGTACACACTCACCATTCCACTTGGTTCAAAGTTGTTGCAGAAATCCCGCAGCTCCTTCAAAGCCAGGATAGGTTTCGCGGTCGGACGCATTATATATATATATAACATTATATATATATATATAATATATATATAATATATATAATATATATATTATATATATCCATTTCTGATCAGATTGAGAATCACTAAGGGTTGCAGATCAGTATGGCAAAGGACTCTAGTCCAGGTTTGGCCCTTTTTCAAATCCAAGCATCATTCTTTAATTGAGTCAAATTATTTTCTTAAACAGTGAAAGTAATTCACGTGCACAATATGAGTCAAAACAGGAGGGGCAGTCCATGGCTATACCTCTGATAGCTCCAGCTAAGTACCCTCTCTGGACTGTCTGCATTCATCACAGTCAGCACATCCACCATCTGTGAGGACATCAGGGCCATCTTTATCCTGAAAAGAAACACAATATTAAAACTCAACTGATGCTCTAAATAGTCTAATAAATAGTGCTAAAGGCCAGTTCTTAGTAGCTGGTGCATTGGGATACATTGTATTGAAATGTAATACAAATAATCATAAGAAGGTTTTGTTAAGTCTTTTACAGACAATGTATTTGCTGGATTTTTTTTTTCTCAAAAGGGAGTGAGAGCGTCTGTCTCAGTGTTTGCATGTGCACACACATGACATAATCTCCCTAGAGAGATGAGATCATGTGTGAGCAGGGCAGCTTGACATTTAGGCCCACAGGACTGATTGATCCCCTACCCTTAAATGTTAGCACTAAAGAGGTGTGTCTTTGTAAGGTTTAAATAAAATGCTTTTATATGGGGTTTAGTTTAGATAATATTATTTGTTTGGAGCAAAGTGGCAGCTTGAGATCGGATACATTTTCTGTCTCTTCCCCTCTTGACCCTGAGAGGAGACTCTCACACTGCCTGCTGGAGTCCACTGGCAGACCAGAACACTGATACACAGAACAACAATGCACCAATGTGGAACAAAGCACTAGAACCACCACCAGCCGGCATTAGCAGGCTAACACATGCGCATCGTATACAGCCCCAATGTGTTTTATGTGTAGTATGAAATGGGGGTCTTATTTGCAATGCATCATTTTCTAATACTGCAGGAAAAAAAACGTGATTTGAGGAGTGATATTTTACACATGTTTCTTCAACAAATATTATCTGGGCTTTTTTCCCTGATACATTCATTACAAAATGATTAATTTGATTATTTTGACTCAACCATAAGGGAGGTGTATCATTTTTAAGAGAAACATGTATTATATATGTTGTAGAGAATTAACAGCATCAGGGCATTTGGAAACGGCAGACTTTCTTTGTCTGCAGCATTCACAGCTCCTGCATCCCTCCCCCTCTCCTTCCTTCCTTCCTTCCTGAGCGCTGCTTGCTTTCAGCACCATGGACAGCGACCAGCCCATTAGAGCTGCGTTGCCATGGCGAAATGCTGCCTGTTCGCTGGAGGTCGCCGTGTGCTCTGAAGCCGTCTGTAATTTATTATTCTGACATGACCCCCCTTTCCTCTTCACAGTGCAGCACCCGCAGCGTGCATACATCAGATGAGCATTCTCTGTTAAATATTATCGATACATCTGCCAACCAAGGCAGATGAGGTGCTTTAAAACATTATGGTATAGCCTCAACGCAGAATGGGGGAAATGATGGAGGCAGAAATGGGAGGATGTGTTGCACAATGCGGCAGCGCTCGTGCACTTATGTGTTTGGCCTAATTCCAGAACCAATACGTTGCGTATAATGTGGGAGGGGTGCGGGGATTCTTTTTTTTATTTACTCTGTAGGTCACTTCGTTTCCCTGCTGCCGTTAGTGTGATTGTTATTTGTAATTTTCTATCATGGTTTATTCTGCATCTCATGCACTGCAGCAGCATGGGGCACAATGCACAATTACATTATGAACCATTTAGAGCAGACATATGAGTGGGCTCGTCATAGCTGCTTTTGCAGGTTCAGTCCATGAGATGTCACTGCTCACCTCTTCAATAGGACAACGATTGTGGGAGTGTGCTGCAGACCATACATACTTTAAGCAGAGAGAATGTGAATGTCAGCAGCTGTACCTGCATTATCACACAACAGAAAATTTGCTTTATTTTAGGGCCTATCATTTTTTAATGACGAACTAATTCTTTGTAACATATTTCCTGGAAAGAATGTGGCCCTTAATCTAGAAAAATAGAGCCTGTTCAAGTGGTAGAGTTTCAATTAATTAAATTAATTGCTGGCATAACCACAACATGTAACCAAATTCTAAATTTGATGAAGGGTTTAATCTTTCTTTCAGGGAAATCTCATTTTCACTATAATTCAATTATAGTACAGCGCTTTACAGGAAACTAACATTTGTTGCAGGAAAGACAAGACAAATATCTCCCGTGCATAGATTTTCTAATTCTTCACTTTGACCTGACACACTTAGATGCCAACAGTTATTATCTGAAATGTCTGTAGAAATAATGAAACTGGTATTTACTTTCTCAGCATATAATGGGTGGATACGTTTCACATCTGTGACAAAATGAAAGGTCTACTGTTTGGGCAACAGCGTTTTCAATGATAAATATGAACTAGTTGTGGGAAACATGCATTGTAATACATCAGGACATGAAATAAAAAAATAAATGTTGAAATAGGCTATTTGAGACATTGTTGGAAAGAAAAGCCTCGCTCTCAGTTTGTATATTGTGTTTTTTCAGGATCCGCTTGTAAGACCCAACCTTTAACACACAGAGAAATGTTAAAATAACAACTTTTCCTGGTGTGATTACAACTTCTACTCCTACTTGGAGCGCCTACTGCCTGGATGCAGATTTCTGGAAGTATTTCAGCAAGATCACATTTAGGCTATACTGGAGGAAAACGTATTATCGTCACCGCACCATCGTTACAGTGACAATGGGTGGTGCTGTTACACTATATATCTACACGGTGGCTGTGTCCGTGAGGGGGTATCATTATTTTACAAGTGCATTCAGTGATAACCCAAAGAGACGGATTGAGAGACTGGACTAAAAAAGCTTTCATTTTTTGTCAGAATGGAGGTAGAAACAGACCTTTATCGTTAATATCCGTCAGAGGAAACTGAAAAATTTCGGAACAATTTTTTGACAGATTGAAGACCATTGCTTAAAAGGCTTTTTATTAAAAATGTCGAGAACGAACATCAAGGAACAATGGCTGGATGTGTGGATTTCTTTTTCTCTAGCCCTGCTGATTGTGACTAATTTGGAAGGAATATCTGCTCAAATACGGTATTCCATCCAGGAAGAATTGAAAATAGGCACGGCAGTTGGAAATGTGGCAAAAGACCTTGGATTAGATGTTGGAAGACTGACGGATAAGAATCTTCGTGTCGTGTCAGGAACAAAGCAGGATCTGTTTAAGGTAAATCCGAGAGATGGAGTTTTGTTGGTGAACCAGAGAATAAACAGAGAGGACCTGTGTGCAAAAACTGCTCCATGCATCACAAATCTGAAAGCCGTTGTAGAAAATCCCCTCGAGATGCACCAAATAACTGTTGAAATACTCGATGTAAACGACAATTCACCGAAATTTCCTGAAGAAAACTACACCTTAGAGGTGCTGGAGTCCGCCATAGTTGGATCTCGATTTCAAATGGAAGGAGCACACGACTTGGATGTTGGTTTGAATTCCTTACAATCATATAAGCTCAACCACAACCAGTATTTTCGGCTGGAAACGGAAGAATTTGGGGAGGATGGAAAGGTTCCATTCTTAATCTTACAGCGACCTTTAGATAGAGAACACGCCGCTCAACACTGGCTACTCTTAACAGCTAATGACGGGGGTAAACCATCAAAATCTGGTACTATTAATATCACTGTTATTGTGTCTGATGTAAATGACAACTCACCAGTGTGTGATAAACAGAAATACACCATAACAATAAAGGAAAACGCACCTGCAGGAACATTTCTGCTGACAGTAAACGCGTCTGACTCGGATGAAGGGGTTAACAGTGAGATCGAATATTCTTTACGGAGTAAAATTAGAGGACTCTCATCTGAACCGTTTGATTTGAATAACAGAACTGGCAAACTAACGGTGAAAGGAGGTCTTGATTACGAGGAAAAGCAAGTGTATGATATTAAGATACTGGCTGCGGACAAAGGTGCAGTGTCTCTCTCCACACACTGCAACGTGGTTGTTAGAGTGGAAGATGTGAACGACAATCAACCCGAAATAGAGATCACATCCCTTTCAAGTCGCATTCCAGAGGATGCACCTCCTGGCACGGTGGTGGCGTTGATGGGTGTGACGGACCTCGACTCAGGTGTGAACGGACAGGTGGTCTGCAGTGTGTCCGGTCATTTACCTTTCGACTTAAAGCCGTCCCCTGACGGACAGTCATACTCTTTGGTCACCAGGGACTACCTAGATAAGGAGACTATACATATGTACGATATCACAATAACGGCTAAGGATTTAGGGAACCCCTCGCTGTCATCAACGAAGGTGATACATGTAGATGTGCTAGATGTTAATGATAACAGTCCTTTGTTCACTGAAAGCCCATATACTTTTTATGTGCCTGAAAACAACAAGGCTGGGATGTCAATTTTTTCAGTGAGAGCTGAAGATGCTGATGGAGGCGACAATGCTGCAGTCACATATTCACTCGACCGCAAGAGTTCGGGGCCCACCCTAACTTCCTTTTTAAATATAAACGAAGCCAAAGGCACTATATCCGCGCTACAAAGTTTTGACTTTGAAACACTGAAAACGTTCCAGTTCCGAGTTGTT
>NW_022280048.1:7639826-7646367 GCF_004355925.1 Anarrhichthys ocellatus | reverse complement strand
CTCAACTGGTTTCAGAGAAAGAAAATAAAGCTGCTAGAATGGCCCAGGCGATCAGCTGACATGAATCCAATAGAAAATCTATGGAAAGAACTAAAGATCAGAGTTCATAGAAGAGGCCCACGGAACCTTCAAGATTTGAAGACTGTGTGGAAGAATGGGCCAAAATCACACCTGAGCAATGCATGTGACTAGTCTCTCCATACAGGAGGCGTCTTGAAGCCGTCATTACCAGCAAAGGCTTTTGTACGAAGTATTAAATCAATTTCAGTAAGCGTGTTCAATACTTTTTCCCTGTCATTCCATTTTATTGCACATAACTTTCATATTTGTTTGGTTCTTTGTATGTATGGATTAGTTGGGTTGTTACTGACATCTGGTGAAAAGTTCATGTCAACAGCACCTTTAGAAATATATTTACTGAGAAAAATGGTGACGTGTACAATACTTATTTTACCCGCTGTATATAATGTTTATCCTAACCATACATTAACATGTAGCTGCCACATAAATGTGTGTGTGGAGCAAAACTTCTGTAATTTCCTGGTGTGTGTGTGTGTGTGTGTGTGTGTGTGTGTTTGTTTGTTTACAGAGCATGAGAAGGAAGAGGGTCTATACATTTATACTTTGGGCATTTCTTTTCATCACTTGAACTTGGATGTGTAATTTGGTCGGTTTCATGTTTGATGTGTTGATTTTTGCTTTGGCCTCGCTGTAACAGGGCAACTGTGCAGAGAACACAGCCAAGAAGAGCAGCATCACCAGGGAGGAGCAGGACGCCTACGCCATCGGCTCGTACAGCCGCAGCAAAGCAGCGTACGAGTCCGGCGCGCTGGCCAAGGAGATCGTGCCTGTCAGCATTCCCCAGAGAGGTACAGCGAGATGGTCTGGGGCCCGTGAACGTTGGTCGTTTACTAAATATAGCCGAGCATATCTGATGTGGATATGGTTCTGCAGGCAAACCTGATGTGGTCGTGTCCGAGGATGAAGAGTGGAGGCGGGTCGACTTCAGCAAAGTTCCCAAACTGAAGACCGTGTTCCAGAGAGAGAATGGTAACAATGCTTTCATTACGTACTTCCATTTTGCACATTTTTAATTGTCGTGCTCATTTACAGAACCTTCCATCCTGTAGTGACTCATAATACTACTACGCTTGGTATTCAAGTTGTACTCTCCTGCTGCCAATTCTCTTTGGAATGTAATCTCATGCTCCTGTCAATTTCAACTGCAAAGCCATCTTTTGGAGGGAAAAGTAATGATGTTAATCATTACTTTATTTTAATGTACATTTTGTTCTCTTCACCTGCTCCTCAGGCACAGTGACGGCGGCCAATGCCAGCACACTGAACGATGGAGCAGCCGCTCTCGTTTTAATGACAGCAGATGCTGCAAAGAGACTCAACGTCACTCCACTGGCCAGGATCGTCTGTAAGCTTTACACACACGCACACACTCTAAGCTGTTCTTGCAGAGCTTAACTGAAAATGAGGTTTTAAATATAATTGAAATATAGCTTGTGTGTTTCCTATTACCAAATCATTAAACAGGACCTTTTTATTTGTCATAGTAATTACTACATTGCAAGATTGATATGTAATGTTTCTTTCCATAGCTTTTGCTGATGCTGCTGTTGCGCCCATTGATTTCCCCATTGCTCCTGCATTCGCTGTACCAAAGGTGAGTCCAGGTCAATGTAAATAGTAGCTTTTAGTAACATCTGGTCTGATGCTTAAATTGACCTAAATGCTGATTGAATATGTATACTGACTGGCCTGATTCAAAACTGAACTATTGTACAAAATCAGCTTAAGCAGTTGACGTGATGTGGATGAAAGTTTATCTGAGATAATATGACTCTTGAAACTTATGTGACGCGCTCTGCTGAGAGAAATGACGTGTAGGGATTGGACAATATAGGATTTTACTACGGATCACAATTCAAAACCATCAATAAGTTGATCGTGGTGAATTTCCATTATCAAGATAATCAGAAATATCCTCATGAGTGACATGAAGAAGCTGTCTGGCTCCCTATCATGGTACAGAAGTGATGGAGCTGGATTACAGGAGTTATTATGTAAGAAAGGAAAAACTCGCACTATTTCTTTATTTTTTATTTTTTTTTATCCTTATGTGGGAGGACCGTATGATTTATAATGACCTTGTTTACTTTTGTTTTTTTTACTAAATATGTTCACTAAAAAAAAGATGCATCCTATATGTGATGCAAAATGGTAAGGTAAAGTGATTCCACTATGTTTTAATGCCATTTTAAGAGTTTTAAGCATTTTGTAATGATTATCAGGATGAATTACAATTATTTTGGCCAGGATAACAGTGACTTATTGTCCCATGCCCAGTTGAGACTATAGAACACGGGTCTGAGTACAGATACCGGCTGCCTACAACAGCAGGTTAAATGTTGATGGCTAACGTTATTGACTGCTGATATGATCTGTCACCAGAGATGTTTGTCAATTCATCTGTTGACAGTGCCAGCTAAAACTGAGAATGTTTGTTTACTGTTCTTTGCAGATTACAGACTGCTCAGTGTCAGAGTTTAGCCAATCCGTGTATTTTAACAACCCGGGCGTCCCAAACACGATCAGCAAATGATCTTTAACACTCGTACTCGCTGACATGTGGAGTGAATAGCTCCAGTTGTTCAGTAATGAAAGGATCAGATTTTTTGGGGGAATATTTTAACAATGCATGAGAACGTGCAGCGCATACAGTACATTAAACATTACAAAAAATTACATAAGTTAAAAATAGATGAAATAAAATTAGGTAAATAAATAATTCCCCCTACCCAAACAGACCAAAACAGAACAGGTCGGTGCATAGAGTGAGACTGCAGTGACGCGGTGTATATTGTAACTCAGAGCTCCAAATAGTTACAGTCCTATGGTACTGTTAGTGTTGTACTCCAAATACGGCTGCCAGATTTTCAAAAGAGGTACAGTTGATGAAGAAAAGTATAATGAACAAGTCTGTACCGGGCAAAGGATCGGATTTTGATCGACTGTTTGTCACTGATGCATTATGAAATTCCCGGATCTGCTCCAATATGATCCTAAAGTTTGTCTGTGGACATCTTTAGCAATTCAGCTCTTTTCTGAGCAGTTTTTACGATTGTGTGTTATTATACATTTAATGAAGTCATCGCAGGAAATGATGGAACTGTTGGCATGGCAGTTACCCTGGAAGGCTTGATATATTCCTCGTGTATTCTCTTCTTTTACTAATTTATGCCTCAACTCCGGTGACAGCCGTGACTGGAGGCATTCTGTTTTCTGGTTGTCCGTCCGTCTGTACCATTCTCGGGAACGTCGTATCTCAGGAACAACTCGAGGGAATTTCTTCATATTTGCCACAAACAGTCACCTGGAATTGCAGAGGCTCTGATTTAGTATTTAACTTAACAATTCATATGGTAATTATGACTATTTCACACCAAAGGCTAATAGGATAAAATTATGAAGTGATGAAATTTTGGACAAACATGGATGTAAAATGCACCTTGACTGGTTGACAGACGTACAACCATTGAGCTATAATTCTTTGTTTATGCGTGTGTATTGTGGTTGTAAATGCACGAAAGAGAACCTGAATAATCAGATTTTTATAATCCAGGTTAAACTAATATTAATCGGGTTCAAAAATATACCCCATCCTGAACCACAGTGCTGTTATTCTGCTACTTCCATCGTGTGTCTGTGTCTGTGTGTCAGGTCCTGGATGCAGCAGGGCTGAAGAAGGAGGATATCACCATGTGGGAGATCAACGAGGCCTTCAGCGTGGTCGTGCTGGCCAACATCAAGATGTTGGACATCGACCCCGCGAAGGTCAACGTGAACGGGGGAGCCGTGTCACTGGGACACCCCATCGGGTAAGCAGCTGAGAGAGACTCCCAGTGGCTGTCTGGGTGTGACCTGGAATGAGGAGAAAAGAACAAAAACACGACCACTTTGCTTCTTTCAGGAAGAACAGAGCTGAAATGAGGAACAAGGTGTTTTCCAAAAATATTTCCTCCGTACATTCCTTCCCTTTGACCTGGAAACAGATTTTTGTTCTGCAATTTTTTTTAATCTGATCCAGTCGAGTTAGAGACAAAAGTTCAGACAAATTATCCAAACGGTACCCTTTACAAAAAGTAAAGGGTACTATGGGTGCTTGTTTTTAACGTTTCAACTAAAGAGTTTGTGGTTTTTCAGGACCGTAATGAATTAGCATTTCTTCTTTGTATTTCTTTACAGGTGTATTTCTTTAGTACTTGTACTAAACTCTAATGGCTGTATGATTTCATACATATTTTATTCGCCTTTAGCCGACAATCCCATTTTTGATTCAGAATTACCTTCAGCTTACTTTCAGTGTTCATACTTTTCAGGGTGAATTGTAGATGCAAGATATAAATGTATATAGAGAAACTGTTCTGATCACTGATACTGTATTTTCTCTTTCTGCTGTCAGGATGTCTGGGGCGAGAATCGTGGGCCACATGGTACACAGCCTGAAGTCGGGCCAGTACGGACTGGCAGGTATCTGCAATGGAGGCGGTGGAGCATCATCTATTCTCATCCAGAAATTGTAGGAAACTTGATGGAGGAACTTCTCTCTCCCTGAAACGCTGTGTGTTAAACTGTGTGTTCACTAGCTGTCCACTCCAAATGGCTCAGGCATCTGTAAAGTCCCCTTCTTACTGTGAAGAATGCTTCTGTTACAGCTTTAGTGCCCGTGGCCTTACCCAAGCAGCAAAGTAGTACTCGATACTCGATGCATGACGTCATGACTCAAGTGTTTGAGACACTCCTTTTGTTCGATGAAACTTTTATTAATATTTAACCCTGAATTGAAATGGTTAAATAAATAGTTTTTATGAAACCACTTTTGTGTTATTGATCTCTGATTAAAGTTTTGACCTGCATTAATTGAAGTTTCACAACATTACACTGTTTTGTTTTTAATAAAAAGAACAAAAGTTATACTACAGTAAAATAAAGTTGGTGCTGTCGTTTCAGAGTTGCCCACTAGATGTTGCTATTTCCTCTAATGTTAGGTGCACTTGTCCATGTTGCAGTGCGGAACCAGTCTGAATTGTTCGTTGCTTATAATCGTGGAGCTTATTTTCTGCCAGAGCTTAATTAAAGACAAATCTTTAATTAACGGCATTGTCATCTTTTTCAAAACAACAACAACCAACCAGAACCATCGCCCTAGGATGCAAATACAGAACGCCTTCAACAAATGATGCATTTTGTTTATTCAAATACTATACAAAACATACCCATCAAACAAATGCACAATATATTTAAGTCACACTTCATTTCACAGGTCTGCAAAATTCATGGTAAATGGGCGATAATGAGCAAGTAACGCTTTGGAAATTACCTCAAATATTTAGGAAATTACTCCAAACATTGTTTAATAATTCAGCTTTTTCCTAAAACGCAGGTAGTAAATAGCTGGTCATTTCTTTTTAATACATTCACGGGAAAAATATACCAAGTTAATTTATGGGCATCATTACAAACTCTTTATTTCCAGGTCTGCAGTTTCCTCGTACTTGGGTAACAATTTCCTTAAAAAGGTCTTTAAAGTCCCCCAAAATGTATTAAAAATCTCCCCAACACTATTTAGTAATTGTTTCTGAATGGTACTGTTTAAACTGTATGTGCAAATGAAACGCCTAAAGCCATTCGATTAGCTGCCAACACCTTTTTTCACACACATTACAGACTTGTTGAACCCTTTTTGCAAAAACCCTAAACACAAGTCTGATCTATAAAGCAACATGTTTTTGACCCACATTTTTACATCTAATTTAGACTATATCCTTGGACAGTGAGTGAGGTGATGGGAGATGATTATATCTATATGCAGTATGTAAAAAGTATCCTACGTTTGAGGTGATGTCACTCGGAAGGTATTTCTGTTCAGTCTCTTACTGGACGACTCTGGTCCTTCCTGTTCCTGTCAGTTAACGCAGTCAAATATTAACCGAAATATTAACAGGGTCTGAAAGTCCTAAGGACAAAAGTATTTATAAGCCGTTTGTTTGGACATTACTGATTAAACTGTCAGACATTTCTTGTTTGGAGGATTGGACAACAGCAATGTAAGAACCAAGTCTTTGTTGTACTTATACCTTTGTTTGTTGTCCTATAGGACCCTATCTGAATGACAGCTTGTCACCTGTTGACTTTTCCTCTCAGTCACACTGTTTATATTGTATATAATATAGAAAGTTATATATATAACATGTTACATGACACGTTTACTAGTTTCACTTTTTCGAGAAATTGCACTTTATCGTGGGACTTATGGAACATTTGAATTTCTGTGCAGTTAGTAGTTTGTTTCTGAGCATCAAAATTAGATTTTTCTACAGGCTGATTTCCAACTGTTGCGTAAAATCAGAAGGGTTTCGAGGAGGTAATGTCATTGGTGCAAATCCCAGTATATGCATATCACACAGCATTGAGGGGAGGGGGAGAGAGAGAGAGAGAGAGAGAGAGAGAGAGAGAGAGAGAGAGAGAG
>NW_022280048.1:7623670-7639816 GCF_004355925.1 Anarrhichthys ocellatus | reverse complement strand
GAGAGAGAGAGAGAGAGAGAGAGAGAGAGAGAGAGAGAGAGAGAGAGACGGACATCAGAGTCAGAGTGCTGAAAAAATCTGTGGAAATTTCAAGGTAGGTGGAAATCTGGTGGATAAATGGGTTTTTGAACTGTTAAGTCAGTGTTTTTTAAATTGTGTTTTTGACATTTGGAGTTCTTTCTTTAAAACCTGGGAATTATCAGTGTTTTGGAAGAAAGTTTGTATTTCTGCTATATATGTTTTATGTTCTTTCTTGTGACCTTATTTTAATGAGCACGTTTTTCAATCGAATGGTTTTGTTCTCTGAAAATTGTTGTAAGTTATGCTCCAGTTTAGTCATAAGGTGAGTCATGTACTGTACTCGTGACCAGTTTTTCGCTCATTTTGATTAAAATGCTTTGTAACCTTTTGGAGGTTCCACAGTCTCCCTCCCCAGGCAGTGTAACCAGTTCCATTATGAATGATTATCAGGTAAGTTCAGTTTCATAGCAAAAGACAATATTTCCATTGTTTCCATATATTTTCTCTACTTATTTTGAACAGTTTACTCCTTATTTCACACCACTGATCACCATATCCTCTAATGTGAAATGATTGATTTTTTTGAGTAAATCCAGATCACCTTGTGTTATCCATAGAATCTGTTTTTATTCCTTAAATCTATTTCAGGCAAATGGTCCCACCTATGACAACGTAGGTTTCCAGCATGAGGAAAGGAGACCCCCTCCTAGTGCCCCACAGCAGGGTATATACCCTTACCTCCCACAAGTGACCCCCAGCTACGTTGCTGTGTCTCCCAAAACCATCAACACCCACCACACCGTGACACCTGGAACGTCGCATGACACGGGACGAAAGACAGGTGCAAAAAACAGATGACTCATGTTGTGTCACGAGCCTTTTGTAAAGCAATACCGCGTAGAATACAAAGGTGGTTCCAATCAGTCAGAAGGCAAATATCCAGAACAAAAGCATCCCATTTAATGATTAACTTATTTGTATTCATACTTTAGAAACAGAAAGTCTGCCTTACTTAAAGCTTGACTATATAACATATTCTTTCTTTTAAATATGAAAGGTTGAATTCATGAGCAAAAAAACAAACTGCTGCAGCCTTACGAACACAGCTAAAATAGGTGATGTGAGAAATATCATTGCTATGTAAAGTAAGAGTGACTTTTCTAATTGTATCACTCTTCCCTGGTTGTGACGTTGTGCTCTATTATTGTGCTGCTGTTTTATAATGGACAGAACTATTATTCCATAACCACAGTGTCTGTGGTTTAGAAAAAGTCACATGGTCCAACATTAAACCAATGAGACTCTAGTTACTGAGATATACTGTATATAAAATGAATTACCTCACAAAGATCATTCTGTTAGAAAACAAATAATTAGAGCGATATTTTAAATACCCATTATGGCCATGTTTCAAGCACTTTATCATCACATTGGTGACTAATTTATCGTGCATTTAAATGATTGTGATGGGGAAGGCAGCGGAACCTTATGGTTCACTGTTTAAACAAAATAAAAGTTCACTCAATAGAATGCATGTTTCTGCAAGGTGTGTCTTCAGCTCCCCTCCCAAGTCACTGGGCCGGTCAAGAGGGGTGAGGAGTCAGCAGTCAACGACTCAAGAAAACACACAATAGGTTTTTCAAAAAGTATCAATCACCACAACCACGAGAGGTCCTTGAGCAAACAGTCATAAATATGCAAAGGAAATATTAGTCTGATCGGTCCAGTAGTAGACGGACAGTAGTAGCCATGGACGGACAGACAGATACACACACTCATGGCCAAACGCATGATCTCCCCGCAGGCCTCCCCAGCTTTGCTGAAATTTTCAATGGACCCTCTCCTTGACTGGGAAAACAATTCCAACCCCCTACCATGTCTGCTTTATGTAAATGGAACAATCATTTTTACATAATCCACTAAAGTTTGCATTCAAAATGATGGCGACCATAGAATAGTTATAAGATTAAATATAGTATTGATCTAGGATGAGAAAAACATCAAAGACAAAACCCTGCTCTTCCAAAATGATGCTGTAGCCTCTCTTCAGTTTGTTATTAGGCTGCTATGATTACTTCTCTTTTAATCATCTTCTTATACTCTTTATGAAGGTGTTATAATTTTGAAACATAAAGACATTTATGGAAAGTTATAGGACAATACGGTAGATTTAAAAGAAAGCAATTTAGCATCGACACAAAGCCCTCCAAGTTGTAGTCATATCATTTATATTCTCCATAAACATTAAGCAGCTAGAAGAAGCTTCACTCAGTTAGTTTTGTGTTAGAGACTTAAACTGTGTTTCAGATCTACAGTACCTTTAGTTTTAGTATCTGCTAAGACCTGTTTGCATGTGTGACATTATTCAAATCTTGTGGAGCATACAATTCGTATATTTCTTTTACTTAATCAGTGTCATCCCAAAACTTTTGTTTGTCTTGCGTTGCAGGAACAAAGAAATGTCGGGTGAAATATATCCTGTGTCCATCCCTGTCTGTGCTTCTCATCTTGGCAATTGTCGGCGTCTTGCTCTGGTACTTCTGTAAGTTCATTCGAAGATCTTTGTAGCCGCATAAAATGTTTTTTGTCATCGCATGAGTTTGATTTCCTGTGTGCTGTTGCATGTGTGCTGTACGCTGTACATGTGTGTTTGCAGTGTACTACCAGTGTTTAATGGGGAAGTCGTGTGGAACTGGTAGGAAGTGTTTGAGCCCCTCCCAGTGGTGCGACGGTGTAAGGGACTGTCCTCACGGAGAGGATGAATCTCAGTGCTGTGAGACGTTAACATCAGCACCTAAACATGCATAAGTAATTCAGTCAGTCAACGTGATGGCGGCTAAAAAGCGTTGTCCGGTCTGCTTCACAGTTCGCCTCCACGGGACCCACTTCATGCTGGAGGGTTACTCATCAGACAGGCAGACGTGGATGCCGGTGTGTGCTGAAAACTGGAACAACAACTACGGGAGGGCTGTGTGTGAGCAGATGGGGTACAAGAGGTGCTGATGGCCTTCTTCACCACTGTTCACTGCTGCACAACACACACTGCATGACATTTTGCAATAATTTGCTGCTGGTATCATAGAATTTCCATGCTAAAATATCAAGCACTCATTGTTTTCCTCATAATATATTCTTGTCAGAAAGTAAAAGCCACTGAAACTATTTGTCGACTGTCTGTGTCACAATGAAGCTAATAATTACCGTTGAAAAACAAAATGATTTTAAGAATAGCAGCAACCTAAAGCAAAGAGGCCAACATATTATGTTTTAAGGAGCACTTGAAGTCCATGTGAGGAACTTTGAACTGCTACTGAAACAATCAGTTTGATACTGATGACTCTATATGACCCACATAAGTAAACAAGACCATCAGAGAGAAGATTGGCTATTTCTATTCTTTGTGCTTGTCATCGGTCGGATTCCTTGCAAAATCAGACAAAATCATGAAGGTTCACCAGAAAACTCCTTCAGCTCAGACTCCAGCGGGGCCTCCGGCAGCTCCTTGATCTGTAGTCGGAGCTGCGGCAGGAGGAGGAGAGCTCAGCGCCCGGCAGCAGCAGCTCCTCCTCCGGCCAGGAGCAGAGATTCCCCTTGCTGCTCTGCAGGTCCCCGCTGGGAGCCGGCACTACGCTGCTGGAGACCCAGGCCGTATTGCTGGGCCCGCTGGAGGGAAGGGAGGCACAGCAGAATGTCAGACCCTACTGCATGCAATAAAATTAGAGATTCAAAATAAAAATAAAAGTTCCTCTTGGTAATTTTAAAGAAAGTGCCTTAACTGATTTAGTAAAAAAATGAAAACATTGTGCAGATTAACATATTTTTTATAGCTGCAGTCTGGGAGGAACCTCTGTCATATCAACAACGCATGACTTGACTGACTGAACTTTTTCAGTGTGTTCATCTTCCTTCGCTGATCACACATTTGTCCATCCCACAGGCAGGATTATGTGTCCTCCACCAAAACCAGTGCAGGTTCTTTGGCCTCAAAGGGATACATGAGGATGAAGCCTGGAAGTAACCATGGATCTAATATACAGTCCCAGCTCTCATACAGGTACAACACCCCGCTTATCACTGCATATTTACCCTACACAGTATGAACTGAATCAGTCTTACTCCACACGGTGGAAATGTAGAACTCCTAAATAAGTGTCGATTTTCTTTGTCTTGAATATCAATTTCTGTCATCCTTTCCTTTGCAGCCTCCTTTGCTTCGACACAGCAGTCAAGCTTCAATGTATTGGTAAAGTATTGCTTTACTTCAGACATAACTACAGCACTGAAATATGTAGGAATTTAGATGACAAGAGCAAAGTTCTGAAAATGGGATTATCCATCCAGACAGTGGTACTTCCTCTGGATAAAGGGACCAAATATCTAAGAGATCAGCACTGTTTTTTTGTTAAATCAAGCTTCTCCCCCCCCCCCTCAGAATGCGGAGTAAGTTCAGCGGCCCCCAGTGCTCGCATTGTGGGTGGTACGCCGGCAGCCAAAGGGGCCTGGCCGTGGCAGGTCAGTCTCCAGATCAACCGTCAACACATTTGCGGAGGCTCCATCATCAGCCCTTATTGGATCCTCTCGGCTGCACACTGCTTCCAAACGTGAGTGCCTAGTCTTTATTTAAAGTCCCTTTATACTATTTGCATTTCGTTGTTAATATTTTTTATTTTTTACTGTCTTGCGATAGACATTCAGAAAATACTTTTCCCTATCTCTGACTGTTTTTGACCTCTTGGCAGGTACTCTCATCCCGGACTGTGGAGGGTTCAGTCAGGTGACGTGAGCTTGCGTCAGATGATCTTCAGCACTGGCAAAACAGTTAACAAAATTATCAGTCATGAAAAGTTTGACACGGAAACTAACGACAATGACATTGCTCTCCTGAAGCTCGATGTGCCTCTTGAAATCACAAGTGAGTATTTGCAAGCCAAAGTTATGTTTCACCATTTGAAAAATAATTTCTTCATTAGTAACGGCAAAAATTGAAGACATGTTTATTGTCTCAGGAACGGTGAAGCCAGTGTGTCTCCCCAACACTGGCATGGACCTCTCTGCTGGACGTCAAGCCTGGATCACAGGATGGGGAGCACTGCGCTCATATGGTCTATATATTTTCCAACTTCCCATGACTAGTTTTCTGAACTTTTCATTCCTCCTCTCTAGATTTGTCCAAAATGCCTCAGGGCCCCCTTTTTTTAAGGCTGAAAGTCCAAGTAAGGGAACAGTGCTTTTTCAATTCTTGACTGAGCTAACTGTATGTGTTACTCATTCATATTTCTCAGGACCAACCCCGGACGAACTAAATCAGGCCCAGGTGACCATCTACAGCAGAGAGACCTGTACCACCGCTCAGGTGTTGAATGGAAAAATCACTGAGACCATGATCTGTGCCGGCAAGCTGCAGGGAGGAGTCGATACATGCCAGGTTAGTCTGAGTTCGTTCTCTCTGTCACTTCAACACACACAAACACACTGACCTGAGATGTGGTCTCCTGCAGGGTGACAGTGGAGGGCCCCTGGTGGTCAAGGAGGGAGATGTATGGTGGCTGGCAGGGGACACTAGCTGGGGGATCGGATGTGCTTTGAGGAACAAGCCAGGAGTCTACGGCAATGTCACCTACTTTATCAACTGGATATATGAACAAATGCAGGTACGGTATGTTTACGCAATGGAGATGTAATTCTCTGTATTCTGTACAAATGTGATTAGAATTGCTCAAATGCATTGTTGCTTTTGAGGAATTAACTTGACTTAGCACCTCGCGGTTGCTCCGCCCAACCAGTCAAGTTGCATCTTACATCCGCATCCGTCCAAAATCCATTCATCATTTTATACTTTGAGACATGTGTAGGAAATCATCATAATCAACATGCATTCTTGAGTTATGGCCACAAATGTGTTATGTGAGGTCACAAACCTCCAAATTCGAATCAGTTCATCCTTGAGTCCAGGTGGATGTTTGTGTGCAAGATGTGATGAAATTCCCCCAGATATTAGATATTACATTCACGAGAACAGAACAGATTTGAGGTCACAATGACCTTTGACCTCTAACATCAAATCAATTCATCCCAGGTGTGAACGTTCGGGTTTGAAAAGTGAAGCCGATGCAGAAGTGCCTTAAACTTGCATTCTCTCTACTGGCCATAGTTTCAAGTCTTCTTCAATACAGCATGATGTTCATTTAGTACATTATGGTCCATTTAGAGTCAAACAGACCATAAAGCAGGGGATACTTTAGGGCGGGGCTACATTGTGATTGACAATGGGTCTGGGAGTTAGCTGTGTTTTGCGTCTTAGAACTTTCACAGAGTATTTTAAGTAAGAGTAAGTTAATTGTAACCTTTCGGTCACCGAAGAATGTCTTATCAAGCGTACAGTTGAACTTAGCTCCACCCTCTCGTGTCACTTCTGGTTGTAAAAAAGCAAGATTGCGACAGCCAAATAAACAAGATGGCGACGGCAAAAACGCTGAACTAGAGGCTTCAAAACGGTAGACCACAAACTAAGATAGATATCCCTTTCACATGAATGGACCGGACGGACAACCCAAACACTTATTATGCCTCTCAAAAGACTAATAATGACTAATTATTCTTGTCAACAAGTTCATTTTTAATCCTATATATTTTTGTATCTACACAGAATGATTGAGCGAGTTCTCAGTGAACCCGAAGAGGAACCTCTTTCATTAATCAGCGGTACTTCCTCTGTCACACACCTTGCACTTTAAATCTGAAGCTACGAGGGAACTTATTGATCAGGAAGATTTTCGTAAAACAAAACCAAAAGGCTGTACAAACAAAATTGTATCATTTCATTATTTTTATACACTTATTAGTACAGATTGAATGTTTGTATTTGAATAAAAATCAAGCTATTTATTTGTTGTAATAAAAGTAAGTTTGCACAAAGGGCAGAGTTTCTATGTGACATAGTGTGACAAATGTCCTGTAGACAGAGATAGTTGAACACACTCAACACTACTACACACATCCACATCTCCCTCTGCAAGATGGTTCAAAAAATACTTCACCTTTGACATGAATATTTGTATTTCATCGTGTGTTACCTTGAGCTCTTGAAGAATTGTTTTCTCCCACGCCTCCACAGTGAACGGAGAATCCAAAAACGGAGTAATTCTTTGATGAATTGAAGTCAATTTAACTATAAAACTATAAAAAAGTGCACATGCGTTTTCACCATTATAGTCACGTACCCCATTACCATGCTAGAGAAAGTGTTTTAAATAGTAAGATTGTGGCAAGATTGGTCGTCCGGCAACAGCAAGGTCGGCGGTTCGATCCTTGGCTGCTACGAGTACCTGTGCCGAAGTGTCCCTGAGCAAGACACCGAACTCCAACCGCTGCTCAGCAGCCCACTGCTCCCAATAAGCTAGGGATGGGTTCAATGCAGAGGTTTCATTTCATGTATATGTACAATGTATAAGATGACAATGATAACATTTCATTTCATGTTTTTTACTGTGCCGTCTGCATGAAGAGGACTGCTGAGGAAGAACAAACTCTCACACTCAGTCTTTGAACATAGTCATGGCAGATGTAATTGACTTATTGTCTGTGTCATATTTACAACTTACTGACATGGGTGTGCCTTGTGCTTCACTACAACAATACTCACAGATACAGTAAGCCACTGTGTCATTGACAATAAACACTAAGGCATGCATGAGTCCGCACTATCACTGTCTCCATGTGATGTTTCATTAAAAGTTATCTGCGGACACTCTTTAGACAGGATTATCCTCAAACTATTTCCTCATTCCGTTTTAAGTAATGCCCTATATGTCAACTATGTCTTTTTTTTATTTTGTGTGACAACTGTAGGTCGTACCGAGCTCTAAATCCAAACCTTTGAGTTCAGTCACAGTTCGTGGCTCCTAAATATTTTGCATTTATTCTTTAAAATGCAGCTGAAGATGTGCTTTCAGACCTTTGCTTACTTTATTTTCCATGTTTTAAATCATGCTGTGTTTCTTTTTCTATCTCATTGCTCTTTATCTCTTTATTATTGTGAAACCCGGTCGTGACGTCGTTTCTAGAGAGGTGCTATTTGAGTCTGGTTATACTTTACTAGAGAATGTGATTCACGGGATGTTTACGATCAGCTCCAGGAACCTTGGAGGAATAAAGGTTATATAAACGTACCCACAGAAATCAAACAGAGAAGGTTCTGGCATCTTGCCACATCCTGTTTAACTATGTAGCTTTAAATGCTGTCTCTGCCTGGCTGAAAATAAGCCCGACATTCTATCATTTAGATCTAGTTAAGTAAATAAATGAAAGTTCAATTTGATCAAGACAGATAGTTAACATTTAGGCCACTTCATTTATTTCATACATCCTTTGCCGATAGTGATGATGGCATATCTTTTAATGTCACTGTCCTCCCTCCATAGCCTCCAGTGACGGTAACATTTGTCTTATATTTGTAACTATGAATGTTATCTGCAAACAGGAAGCTTTATGTTCACCCAGTAGCACCGAGGGTTAAAAATATCTCACAAAACACAGTATCATTATAGATGTCTGGTGTTTTTGTTTATTGAATTCAACACCAAACCATTCAAGTTGTAAAAGCGGTGTTCAGATGGTGACAGCTTCATGAGTGTGTGATGAGCTTCCAAACCCACCGGCACGGAGGAAGCAGAGAATGACGGCTTCTCAAGGGGAGAAGAAGGCCAGCAGGAATAGGCGGCCGATGGCACGCTCACATCCACAGCCTAATTTCGGTGAGTCAGACCAGGGATGGACTGACCTCTGTCGTCCTATGCTCATTGTTGACCCACTGCCTCTTCAGAAAGGGTTTGGAGTCTTGATGCAAGAGGGGCACTGACGGTGGTTCAGTGGTCTGCTGTGATGCTGGAGCTTCCTGGGATTATTTGCACTCGCAGATGCCCCCAAAATGTCAAAGACACAGCAAGAAACCTGCCCAATGGAACAGAGAAACATGTGATGGATCATTTTGGACATACAATGTTTTCATTGATGCACTTATATATTAATTATGAACTTACTTTTGTCTCTTATAGCCATCTACACCATAAGAATGATGTGTTGTATACATACAAGTATATCTGAGTAAGTAAGATGAACACTCTTAATAATCATATTTATTAATGTATAAAATATAACTATTAAATAACATAAATAACTTACCTCTGCTATCTAATTAAAAAATGTAATCTTTGAATGAATGAATAAATAAGCAAATAAGCTTTAAACAGAAGAACATAATAGTAGACAATTGGAAGAATAACAAAAGAGCCAAGGGTATATTGCATAATAAAAATTGAAAGCAGTTTCAACAATTGCTCAACATCCCTCAGAAAACAGCGAAATATGGTTTTGTATTGTTAAATTTACATTTATGAATCTTTTTTCATCATTGTCATTTATCATTTATTATGAAAAGAACATTTGTCTTCTTTTCTTGGGTTTACATCCTATACTTTATGGTTTACATGCATCATATACTTTATGGTTGAGCTCTCAGGGCCACCGTAGTCTCCAACGGTAGTACCAGTAAATCGCCAGCAGACGTCGCTGTCGCCATGTGGCCTCAGGATGTAAACAGGGTGGACTGCCTGACTGACTTCAAGGAGTGAGAAAGCTTTGGTGCGCGCGATCTAACCAAACTGAAGACGTGAGCAGGTGAGGAAAGGCCGGAAATGCCGCTATGGTCAAACTAAAACACCACGTTTACACTTGTAGGTGAGCTTGCTGCTGACTTTAATTGCCTGCTGTGTTATACAATTGTTTCTTGCTTTACCTCTGTTGCTGTATGTCATTATCATGTGCTTTTTTTGGCAAACGTATTGAGCATGAATAATAAGCTAGTAAACCAGCACGAGCCTGTCCTCGCAGGTGTTGTGGTAATGTTAGTCTGCCATTGTGGAGGAAACCTAGCTAGCTGTTATCAGTTATAAGCAGTTTCATTGTCTATTCATTGAAAAACTATAATGTGGTGTTGGAGCATAACGTTAACTAAGTAATTAAATTTACTTAAGTAATGTTCTTCATTACAATTGTCAGGGATACTTGAGTATTTTTACTCCAGCAAATTTTGGAGGCAAATATTTTACATTTTACCTTGTAACATTAGTTTGACAGGTTAGTTAATTACTAGTTAACTTGCAGATTTACAGTAGGTTAATAATACAAAATAACAATCAATTAGTTATGATGTATTATTATTGGTTAAGCTACCCAGCAGTCAATTAGGTAAGCAAAAATGGTCTTTACCAACTGCAACATGAACACATGAATGCATCAATAATTATAATACATTGATTTCATATATGATTCTGAAATGGGCCATTCTGCATAACAAGTGCTTTTACTTTCAGTACCTTCTTAGAATGTTTTGATAATGACTTTTTACTTAAGATCAGTGAGCATACAGACATGACAAACACTCAATTATGCGGCCTTTAGTTGAATTGGGAGCAGTATTGTAGTGTGTGCATTATTGATTACTGGCAATAATTCCAAAAGTCTTGGATTGGTTTGTCCTCTCAGACGAGCTCGGTGCCGACACAGCGGAAGGAGCTCAGGGTGTCTCCAGGGTCACAGCACAGTCTGTTTAAATGCAAGACTTTTACTTGTAATAGAGTATTTTCACACTGCAGTAGTGCTGCTTCTACTGAAGTAACAGATCTGAGTACTTCTCCCACTGCGAGCTGATTGGACCTCTGCTCGGGGGAGTCACTGAGCTCCCCAATGTCAACATATCGCTTGCTTGATTTACTAACTAGAACACCTCCTGTAAATGGAACTGGGCCAAAGCTGTGTAGTAGTGATGAATGTTATTCCACCTCAAGAGGTGCAGCTGGAGAGTGAGGGCGATGTCAGTAAAGCACATTTTGTACATGCCTCCATTGTCCTGAGACATGGTGAAATCAAGCAATTTGGTGAAAACACCTTCTCAAGCTGTGCATGAGATAGACACAGAAAAAGCATCAACTATCAAACTGAAACTTGGTTTTCACATTTTGCATCAATTTAACATGTGGCACAAAATGAAAGCTGTGTGACTTGAATCTTTGCATCTCGACATGTTTAGACGGGCCAGCCAAGAGGAAGATCCAGGCAGTGGTCCATCCAGAGGAGACAGACCCAAGATCAGCGTCAGTGACCGGAAGGGATCTTGGAGCGGTTGCAGGATGAAGCAAGGGGTGAGCCAGGTACCTGTACTTTATGTATAGTTGTAGTGGATTATATATTCTTTTGTCCGGCCACAAGTATTGAACAAATACTTGTGGCCGGATAATATCTTTATTGTGATTAGCAAGAAGCTAACAACAGTCTGAGGCCAATGTTTTCATCTGTTTTATTGAGTTCAGTTTCAGTTTTAGCCAGCCCGCTTTGGTCTAGACTGAAATAACCAGACAACTTGGATTGCTAAGTAAATGATGATTTAAAAACCTACAAAAGGATTACAAACTAAAGAAGACGCTTGGTCTCTAGACAAACTTCAAACACATCCAAAACTAAAAGGGATCCGCAGAATAAAGGAGCATCATGCACACATGCATGCTGAGAGCTCAGATAACTTTAGTGGTGAGGAGGTATAGAACTGTAAGCTTTAACCCAGCTTCAAACTAGACATGAACCACTCCATGAGGAGGGGCAATCACTGTATCCTGAACCACCCAGTACACACATGCAGAGGGAGAGACATAGATTTGATATAGATTGGAAAACAATCGGGTATTAGTACAGTAGAGTCAATTCCTAATGTTTTGTCACACTCGAGTGCAGGTCAGGACGGACTTGAGTTTCTGTAACTGACAATTTATGGCCTGTATATACAGTACATTCTAACTCGGTGGTTCCTAACCCGGGGTCCGGGACCCCCTTAGGCGGGCGCCAAAGATCACAGGGGGTGCACCGGGATTCGTCTAAAATGAAACAGCTGGGCTAAAAGTAAAAAATAGTGGGAACCACAGTTCTAACTGGTAGCGTACACCTTCATTTATAGGACGCCATTACAACTTTTAGAAAAGCAAAAAAGTAGCCAGTGTCATATGGACATGAAGTGCCGTTTAGAAGTAATACCATCTGCAAAGTCAGTATGTGAAGTCTTACAGGCAGAGTAGTTCATCCATTACTGAGTGGTGTAAAATGGGGAGCGTCTCCATCTCGTTTCCATGCGTTTATTGAGAGAGTGTGATCAAGTGTTGTTATTTATTGGACAGGTTGTCAGTTGGTACCAGTTGTCAGCAGGTGTCAGTGTTGCTATGCATACAGCATGTTTGCATGGGGAGAAACGGGAAAGTCTAGCTCTATCTAATCAGACAATGATAATGTCAGCGTCCGAAGTGAACACAGAGGGATCTACTTTGTGGCAAAGCTGCGACCTGCACGAGCTCCAGCGCTTTGGTATTTGTCTGATCTTGAAGACCGGCTTCTCTGTCTGTCTGCTAATTATGTGCTGGAGCAAAGGTGGGAGGAGCTCCATTTAAAAGAAGCAGCACAGAGAGAGATGTTGCCATTTTGTTGGAAACTGTGACTTAAAAGTTGAGCTGAGAGTAGGACGGCAGCTATTGATTGTCTTAGTAATTGAGTATTTTTACCGGGTATTCCATCAATTAATTGAGTAGTAGAATAAAAAATATTTTTCCTTAGTAAGAAAATAATACAAAACAACTTTTTAGAAAAATCTTGATTTGCATACAATAATATTATCCATTAAAAACTGAACCAATATAGTGCATTTAATTGTATTACATTCTGTGTTTCAATGCTCCATTCAAATCATAAGGAAATGGATAATTGTATTTTTATTTAAATATTTGCTTTTACTAAAACACATTTTGTCATGAGTAGTTTCATTATATATTATAAGCTGCTTGGTGTTGGGTAGTGAAACAGGTCATAATTGCCCTTCTAATATCTATAAAACGTCTCCTTCAAACAACTGAATTTATTCAGATTTCTCACCAACAAGATGACATTTGAAGACATCGTGATCAGGTATTAATGAGTTTCTGGAGGGGGTTCCTGCCCTAGCTGAGAGCAGACGCTGCGTCTCTTTGTGGGTGCATCGTCACTGGTTGGTAATTTGCTGATTCGGTCGATGAGGGTGCACTAAATACTTGGAGGAAATTCCAACGATTAAAGAATATCGATTGCGTGCCATCTTTCTGTATACTTTTAGATCAACATGTACAGCCGTACTGTTGGTTGCTGTTTTATCATAGTTTTTACATTAGTGTTATTATTATGCACATGTAAATGAAGCCTATAGATACAACTTATTGATTGTCTTCAATCAGATAATAAAACATACAGTTATCAGCTCAATGATGATATATGAGGCAATGTGTCATGGTAGGTGTTTAATTGCTGGATGCCATGTTGAGAGGTTTCCACAGTAAAATATGAGCTTTTCAAGTCTGCATATTGTTGTTAGTTATATGAATAACTATCTCACTGAGCCAGTGCACTGTAAGATGATAACTAATGCACATCTGGCACCATGTGCTGGTGAGAAGTTAGCATGACAGGTTCAGTTACAAACTTTATGACGCCAACGATGAGGGGCCATCAGCGTCACAGTTTGAAAACCTCAGACATAAAAAAAAAAGTCAGTTTACTAGTGTTGTTATTTATTTATATTTGTTTGTATCTATTTGTAATATCACTGTCTTAGCCTGGTGCAAATGATTGGGGTTGTCACCTGTTTTCAAGAGTTATATTGTACGGGCTTCATTTCATCAAATGTATTGATGGTTATTAATAACTAAACATTTTCAGTCTCAAGATGATGTTGTGACATTTGCGAGTCAACTGACTACGTTAACGTTTCCCATGTGAATAAATGACATTAAAAGCATCTCAATTGTTAATTAATCACATAACTTTTATTCAATTCTGTTTTATATTTCTAGAATGTTTTGAATTATTATTATTATTACTTTAATTTTTGTTCTGTGATTCCGTAACCAATTAATCAATAAGTCCACAATTGATAAAAAAATAAATCTATAAATTACTTTTGCAAAAATACACTGAGTACTACTTAATGGATGATGTATTCGGCTGTTTGTCTTTCTCTTATGCTAGGCTTTCTCTTTTTCAAATGTTCCGTCCTTTCTCAGCTCCTCTCCTCTCCTCTAGTCTCCTCTCCTTGTCCTCTCCTCTCCTCTCGCCCCCTCCCCTCCCCTCCTCTTTGATCTCTCTCCATCAGCTTGCCTGTTTAATCGCTGCTCATGGAGGTTGGCTCACTAAATGGCAGATGCTCAAACCCAAAGCCTGCATCTGCTACCTGTTTGTACCAATTAACAGGCCTGTGATACCGCGCTGACACCTCTTCAATGGGTTAACAGATGCCACAATTAGCCAGTCATTTGAATAGCTGCCTGCTTAGCGAGAGGACCCTTGGTGCATCATCTCCAACTGTGGGGACCGCCTTTCATCTATTTGCCTTTTTCTTGCTGCCTCGCAAATGAGGCACGGAGAGGCCGGGGAACCCCGGTGTGTTGAGCAAACAGTCTTTTCACCAGATCTTCAAATTAGCTCTCCAGACTCACTGTTGCAGCTAAAGGGGTAGCTTCAGAGTTGCATGGCAAAACGCACTGCAGACATGAAAGGGCAGGTGCCCAGTGGTCCTGCATGTGATCACATTTGGCTCTCATCAGGCGTGCTGGGCTTCTGTGTGTGAGAACAGGTTCTGTAAATTGTTCTTGGTACCCAGCTCAGGAGATGATACTAAATCTGTGTTCCAGGAAGCTTCACGCAGAGCTGCTGTAGCAGTCCTCTTGATCGGTGACATTACTTCTGTAACATTTCTCTGTTTTTATGACCTCATGTCATGCTTACTAAAGAGTAGTACGTTCTAAAGCACAAGATCAGGTCTTCTCAAGCATTGCTTGCTTCTGACACACTTCTCACTGAAACCTTTGTGGTTTTTCATATACAGTGGTTTGTGAAAAAGAAGCAAACTCAAAGCCTGCGCAGGTCCTTGATTGTTTATGATGTAGTTGTTTTGTTTGTTTACAGTTGCAGACTGGTTGATTGGTAGCAGAGAGCAGGGTGTCAGTAATGTGGGCGGCAAATAGACATGAAACAATAAAGAAGCTGAGAGTGGTCCAGTGATAATGACATCCATTATGGTGGCGCCCTTTTAGAACCATAGATGTAGAAATGATGAAAGTAAAACATGACCAGGCTGATTTTTCTTCCCTACAGATAAAAGTGAGCCTTTTGACACTGTAGGCAAAGTCTGGCTGCTGCCTCATGTGTATCTGTGAATTATGAAACACCTTGAGCCTGGCACATAAAACGGTAGTTTTGGGAAAAAAACACAACTTAATAATCACAACTGTCGTTAATGATATTTTATAGTTATATATATTTTGTTTGCATATTGTGATTTGTAAGTGATTTAATCATTTTTAGATTGGTTAAAGATCATCTCTAGAAATGCTTTAAGAGCAGCTTTCCCTCTTCAGCAGATAAACATGAAATCAGTGAAAAAATTAAGCGCAGTGTGCAAGACAACATCAAGTAACAACACGTACCCATGGTTTAGAGTGGAGCGAGACTGCAATGAGTGTTCACAGTAATGTAAAGGTTTACATTGTGACATTGATTGATAAACAAGAACATTCCAAATGATGAGCATTAAAGTGAAAAGTTTAAAATAACTTTAGCTCTATTTATATTTTATTGGATCAGTGTCTCAAGTTGAGAGGCTTTAATAAGAATATCAGGAAGTGATGTGGTCAGCTAAAACTCAGAGGACCCCCTCATGCCCTGTGTCTTGTTTCTGTAAAACATTGTCCTCATATTTCATATGTATGAACAGAATCCTCCAACTTTGAATCACGTCTATTTTTCATAAAAGCCCACACACACATTTTAGCCACTGATCTCTTGAACTGTCAAATATGAGTATCTTCACATGTGATCACAACAGTTACACTTCTCAAAATGAATTATATGTATATGTATATATATGTGTGTGTATGTATGTATATATGTATATATATATATATGTATGTGTATATGTATATGTGTATATGTATGTGTGTATATGTATATATATGTATGTGTATATATGTATATATATATATATATATATATATGTATGTGTAT
>NW_022280048.1:7606596-7613670 GCF_004355925.1 Anarrhichthys ocellatus | reverse complement strand
ATATATGTATGTATATATATATGTATTTATATGTATATATGTGTCTTATAGTCTTTTAGAGCTAAAATGATGAGGGATTACATAAAATAAAAAAAGAATGAATGTCTTTGGGTTTTGGACTCTTAGTCTAATAAAACAGTTGCAATTATTCTATTATTTAGACATTTTATATCGTAACAGTAACAATGTCCATGTTATTTGAATTTTCAGCCTAAATAAATGCCCTTAGTTAAAAGCTTCCGTGCTGTTGTAAAAAAGCAGCCAATTATTGAAGAGGAAACAGTGTTGACATTAAGTATGAACCATGGTGGGTGACGAGTAACAACAAAATGACAGCACTGTTACTAGGAGCTAAGTGCTAATCTTGGGAGGGGAAAAATGAATTCTCTGAGGATATTTAAGTAAAAAAGAGGCTTACTGGTGTGGTTCTGCCCTAGTTCTCACCAACACTTTGTCAGTGTGTGAAAGTGAGAATTGTGTGTACGTGTAATTGTGCGCACGCATGCATTGAAAGAGTGTGTGTCCGTGCACGTCTAAGCCTCAGACCGTGCATGCACACTCACAAGCTGCTGTGTGCGCGTTTGTGTGCGAGTGTGTGAGCATTTACTGTAATCCTGCGTGTGCGTGGATCAAAACCACATGTGTCATTTTTTGCACAAAGAGTATGATCAATGCAACGTTCTTCAGCAGCCAATGAGGAGAGAACCCTTGTTACTGGGCAGTGCTATGTTTATTCCCCCCCCCCACCCCTTTCTTTCGCGAGGTCGATGTCACGCGTCAAGCCTCATAGACTCTCGGATCAGCATGAGTCTTTACGACACACCAGGGTCCTGCGGTTGTGATGAACATCAGCACTCTCACTGGTTTTGTAGGTCAACCAGTATTGAGCTACGGGTGCAGCCCAGCTCACAACACATGTACTTGTGTGCACAGCTTTTATACACAGAGCAAAGGTCATGTAGTCAGCACTATTCTCAAAAGTCCAGGAGAGGTACAGGAGTTGGTGAAGGAAAATTTCCTTTGATTTTTCTTTTTTTTGTACAATAATCTAAGTCAATAATAAGTCAAATTTCTAAATTCATATTTTACTTGAGGACTACAGTTTCTTCACTTTTGTGGAAAGTCATCATATCATATATATCATGTGTCTTTTTAGCAAAAAAACTATGTTTACTAACTATGTTTCATCAGTGTGTAATCACCTGAACTGTTGTGTTTTTGTTAGCTTAGAATGAGCCCTTCATATCTACATAAGGTCAGTCGTGTTGCACCACCATGTTTCTACAGTAGCCCAGAACGGACAAACCAAACACTGGCAAGAGCCTTTTGCATATTTATGTTCCCTGAAGGCCACCTTAGTTCTCCGTCAAGCTTGTGAAACTGCAGTAACGTGAGCCAGAGAGTGCAAACCTGTGATATTGACGTTTTTCTCCTTGCGGTTGCTCTTAAGGCTATCATGGTGAGGATGGCCTCTGAGCGGGGCGAGCGGTGTTAGCACGGTTTTGCACTACGGTTTATGTAACCAGTCTCTGAAAGGGGAAAGTGGGCGGAGGGGTATTCAGCTGGTTGCAACCTCACTGCTAGATGCCACTAAAGCCTACACACTGTCCCTTTAAGTAAAAGTATGTAGCCTACAGTATTAGCACACATGCTTATATTACTGTATTAAACCAAATTTAAAGCTCTTTGAAACAAAGTTCATTTGAAGTATTGAATTTACTCCTGGGTGGTTTAATCTATAACAGTGCATCCTATTTTATAAACTGATCATATCTTTTGTTGGACTGAAACAATAAGTTGATTAATCGATTAGTCAATTAACAAAAATGATTTGCCAGTTTTTTATTTGATATTCTATTCATTATCAACATCACTAATCACGTACAAACAACAAAAATTTGCTGGTTGGAGCTTCTCAAATGTTTTTTTTCTGTTTTATATAATTGTTAATTGAATATACTTGTGTTTTGGACTGTTGGTAACTTAAATAGAAATCACAACATTTCATATTTTATTTTATTGATTTGACTGTTGAATTATGGTATGTAGTCCTGATGAATGCTGGATACTAAAAACTGTCAAATTTAGTCTACTGATATGACAATCAGCCTAAAACCCCAATATGTGTAATAATGCAATCTTAATGTCATTATAACTGCTGGATTTCCAAAATACTAGACCTCAGTGTCCTTAATGGCAGTATAGGTATGGCCCTGGCTTTGGGAACTCTCACTATTTTCGGACAAAAAAAAATCATTCTGTCAATCCGGTCTGTCAATATTGAAATAACAGTTAGTTGCAGCCCTAATTTATTGTATGTAAAAAATAAAAAAGATGTTCAAAGTAACTAGTGACTCTAACAAGTCGTCCATACTAAACAGCAGCATGTAGTTGAGTAAAAAGAACGGAAGGATAAAATAGCATAAGATAGAATTACACCAGTAAAGGACAAGTACCTCAAAATTGCACTGAAGTATAGTACTTGATTAGCTGTACTCCGTTACCTTACAGACTGCAATATGCAGTGGTGAAAAGTAATTAACAGAAATTAACAAGAGCGTAACAGACTCCCAGCCAATGTCATGCCCTTCAGTTAGTCAGTTCAGTTCAATTGTCAAATAAGACAGACGCAAAACGGAAACAAAATGACCAAACTGAAGTAACATATGATGATTCTACTGACTGCTTGCATCAATCCTTGAATCAGCAGCGCTGCATTTTGATATACAATTGTTAAGAAGAATCCAAAGTACTTAATGCTAAACATATTTGATGTTACAGGAACACAATACATTCACAGTTTTGTCTATTCATTTAGAGAAGATTGACAATTTACAGAAACCCACCTAATAATATTGCAGTTCGATATGGTTCTACTGTAAATGACCCAATGTAAAGAAACTAACAACAACAAACATGCAGCTTGACTTCCAGTCTTATATTGTGTTCCCCCCCTGACCACATGATGGCATCCGTCCTCACTGACTCCATGACTTCAGCACCACTGATGAGCTGAATGGAGAAAAATCCTCTTTACTGGAAGTGTTAAACTCTAATCTTAACAATCTCTCTTCACCCTTTATGTGAAAACCATATGTCAATAACAATAAGGCAAAAACATCTGTCTGAACCCCTCGGACAAGTAAACAAGAGGAATAACAAAAGGATTTCCAAATAAGCCAGCTAGTTTATAATAACCTGATTTCCGTGTACATTGACACCATGTTCTTTAATGAACGTAAATAGATGTACTGTATGTTGTCCACATAAAGCATCAGCTGTACTTTGTGGACTGCTGTGGTACACCACAATGGTGGTGAATTTGTCCTGTGAAATAGTGAAGAAAGCCTTTAATTCTCAGGTGAGGTATTTGCAGAGTTAAATGTCTGTGTCCCCAGTGTTCGCTTCTGGTTGGTCAGTGTAGGATTGCTGTTGACAATTTTGTATTTAGGTCAGTGTGGCCCCCTTAGGGTCTGACAAACCACTTTCTCCCTGAGTCCCCATGATTGACACATTTTCTTATGGCAAATGAAGTCCTGCTCCTCCGGTTTTAAATTCTTGATGAGTAACATGTTATAAAATACAACACTAAACGCTGCTGTTGGTGCACTCTCATTTAGATACCCCTGAATACCATTTAGTTATCCCCTGGATAGTGTTGCTAGTATTACTAATGCTAATAACAATTATACTATACTTATCTAACACTCTGTCTGTCTATGTGTATTGCATATATCTCTTTATTCCCTGAATTTTAATCCCATCACTCCGTCATATACTACAAACAGACATATGTCCCCTCTGGGTCTTGAAGATGTTGTTTTGCATAGACTGCAGCACCACGTGACCCAGCCAGCAGAGATGGCTACCTGTTGTCCTCTATGCTGCCTCTCATCATCACCACTCCTAGACAGTGTGGTAATAATCAGCAGCCTGGCAACAACCAGAATTACCAGGACATCCTCTAAGAACATAATGCCTGTCTTAGACACTGGGCATCTGTTGGCATTTCCTCGCGATATGCTGGATACGGAGGGGAGGGGGAGGGTGAGGTGAGGATGAGGACGGGAGGGAGGGAGCTTCAGGCCGGGATTAAGGGGGAGCAGTGAAGGGGGTGAAGAGAAGGAGAAGAGATGACCTGACCACATGCTCCATCCGTAAAGCGCTTTTCTTCTGTGCTGGCCCCAAGCCCTGGACAGCAAGTCCAGGTCAAACCCTGAGCCCCTACGGGGCGATGCCCCATGCTGCAGTCAACAGCCATTGTGATCTGCAGGTCTGCCCAATCGGCCTCTCTAGTCTGATTGATTCAGTTTGGGGAGGGTCTTGGGAAGTCTGCAGCTTAATTCTAAAGCGCTGAAAGGTCTTGCATTTGAAAACACGAGGGTCGCAGATTAACCCAAAAGCACAAAACATACTTTAATTACAGACTAAACCAACGTACAGCAATTTTAGGATTCTGTACATTGTATTCTTATTTGATCGTTTTCAGATACGTTGCCCTTAACCTTGACTTTCTTTATTAGAGCACATGTTCTTTGACCACATCTTAGTTTAATTCTACACAGAAAAATACACATTACATCTGTTTGGGCTCTTAGAGACCCCAGTTGTAAAACATGGTCTAATAAAACAGTATATCTATCATTTGTGGTGACAGTACACTACTAGTTCTCCTCTCCGGCTGAATACAGCATGAGGCAAGCCCTGCTCTCCCTTCCTGGGTCATGTAGCGGTTAGCCAGAACTTAATTAATGCCTCCTCCATAGCCTCCCTAAAATCCTCCCACACCCGACTTTTGCTTTGGTAACCACCAAAGCCACAGCTCCTCTCGTCTCCCAGTACCTGTCTGCTTCTTCTGCTTGACGGCCTCGTTCAACAGGGGGTTCTCGGGTTGCTGCCATGATGGGCACCGATGACCTGATGACCACAACATGTAGCATCCGCCTCCTCAACAGAGCGTGGATAACCGACGGGGTTTGGATAACTATATACAAATGATGCCAAGGTTGGTTTTGGTCGACTTGACATGGTGCTTGAAGTTATTTTTTAGTAAAAGTACAGTGTAGAAATAAATAACAATGATGGACCTTTGGGTATGTGCGCTTATCAGCTGTTGCTTCAGCTTAATCTTATGTCAACTGTGTCTCATTCGGGTCGGTCCAAATTTTCCGTCAAGTTCAGTTCGGGCTCGGTTACTGCTCTCTCGGACTCAAGTTTGGTTCGGACAGAAATAGACAATAAGGGCTTTGAACTTGACCCATTGAGATTTCACATCCCCATCCTTCCCCCGGATGCATGAGAAATTCTTCTGGAAGTGGGAGTTGGGGACCAGACAGGTGCCTCGGTCAGACGTTCCCAGTTCACCCTCCCTACACGTTTGGGTTTACCAGGTCTGGCAGTCCGGCAAACTCCCCACACCGTCTGAATCAACAAACCACAAGGTGGTGATCAGTTGACAGGTCTGCTCCATTCTTCATCAGTGTTCAGGACATAGGGCTGCAGATCTGATGATATGACCGTAAAGTTCATCCGGCAATTTTTGGCATAAGGTACTCTGGTACCAAGTACACTTATGAATCCCAATATGCTCTAAAGTGGTGTTAGTTATGGCCCATCCACGACTAGCACAAAAGTCCACTCAAGTTTAGGTCATCACCCCCCTCCCCTGGGGTCTGTCAATTGCTCTTAGTGTGGCCCCTCCCCTTGGACCAATTTGCCTTGGAAGACCCTACCAGGAGCTATTGCTCGAGGCAACAGAGCTCCCAGGGTGCCAAACTGTCGAGAGAAAATGACTTTGACAGGAGGGCTGGTCAGGTCACTCAAAGCAGACCAGCTATTCAACAACATGATTTTAAGTCATGAAAAACGTTCAGGCACAATGCTAAGTGCATATTTTTTCACCTCATTTTCTATTCCAAATAAATATCACAATAATATGAATCAAGTTTATGGAAGATTAGTCAAAGGATAAACACACCTTCCAAGAGAAACATATTTAATAATATGGTAATATTATCATGTAAGTCAAGGAAAATGGTGTCTTTTTTGCAATATCCAATCAGACCATTTTCCGAGAGGCGGAGCACCATTTCACTGCCCCCCCCCCCCTTTTCAACTCCATTGAAACCTCCCAGAGAGTACAATGTTTTGCGCAAGGTGACTTCCAACTCCTGACAGGCTTTCTGTCGCGTAAACGTCGAAGATGCCCGGGGCAGAGTGCCATCACCGAGGCCAGATGGGAGCCACAGTCTCTACCTGCCTAACCCCCCTCCCCCCGTCTCCTCCACCCGGTGCCAGTCCCCTGACACCCCCTTCTGCCATCTGTGCCGACCTGCCCCTAGCTGTCAACAGTTCAAGAGCGGGTTGTGGCGTTTCCCGTCTGTGCGTGGCAGCCGACAACACAGCTGTGCAGATGTTGTCGGGGCAAACAAGATGGCAACAGCGAGGCCTAACATCTGTGCTCCCTGTGGGAACAACCGAGCAGCACTTTGCGAGGAAGCCAGTCGCTGTGATACTGTGTCAATGAGCTGACAGACGTGGTTCTTAGGGTCCTGTGTGGAATCATCAGCTCGTAAAGGCCTCTAAACAACCCTGCACAGTCACACACAGTGCCACCACGGCATAATACCTCGTCAGTTCCATAAATATGTTCTGGGGATTAAACCCAGATTAAGACACTGTAAACTAAACAGATTTACATCAACTAAGTAGATCACAGTGATGTGATACTGAAAACAACAAGATCATAGGTTACACAACGCATAATCCAAATATCATTATGTTTTTTAAATCTGCATCCCTTCTGTTATTTTATTCATCTGGCATGATGAAGATATTTCAGTGAATGCAAAGCTGCTCTCACACTTGACTCCTCTGCTGCTTTCCTGTGTGGCTTGTGGCTGCTGATGGCTGCTGATTTTCCTGTCACCCCACCTCACTCCCTGCATGCTGCTTGATGCAGTCTGTGGCATGTGTCAGGTATTCCCTTCATTACCACCCTGCTGCTCTCTCTCTGTCTCTCACACACACAGATACGAGAGAGAGAGAGAGAGAGAGAGAGAGAGAGAGAGAGAG
>NW_022280048.1:7600408-7606586 GCF_004355925.1 Anarrhichthys ocellatus | reverse complement strand
AGGGCTTCATACATTTTTATGACCGCACTGATAAGGTCAGTCATGTGCTGTGGTTACTAAGCAACACTGCCACCCCATGTTGGACAGTTACGGACCAGAAGAGTCGAACTCAAATGTTTACTATTGCTTTGTAAATGATAGTCAACCAGCCTCTTGCTTCCCAGATACATCTAATCAATGTAGTATCAAAGTCTCGTTCAGATAAGCACAAACATAAACTCATCCCGATCCGATATTGCACCAAATTATGGAATATATACTAAACGTCTCCAGATGATCAGTGAATTCATAGATGGATGTAAAAGTTCATCAAGCTCAACATTCAGTATTTTTCTAACAAGGCATCAAAATTGTTGTAAAATCAGTGCAAGTCATGGTCCAACTTAGAGCAAATATCGTATAATATTAGGTGGGAACATCTCGATTTTCCTTTTGGTAATTATATAAAATCTATGATGGAAATGATTCAATTACGTACATATTTGTACATAAAAATACGAAATTTTCCTTGCACTTATTGTGCTGTTTGTCCGTTTTATCTTCTATTAATTGACCATATTGCTCTATTAATTTGGCCAAAGAGTTTTTTCACTAAGGAGAAGACATGCGAGTTCCTCTGCTGAGCCATCACGACTAACGTTTGGCTAACTGACTGACTTTTTGATTAGCTAGCAAACGATGTGTAATGTTTACTGAATACAGAGTGGCTGAAAGTCACGGTTTTCCTTTCTTTTTTTACAGCCTACTTACTCGGTCCCTAAAGCAGGCTAATGTATTTATTCATTTATTTAAATTATGTAAGTAAGCATAAATCTACTCTCTAGATTTACTTAGTTTTGCAAAACTCTGATTAGAACTAATCTTAGATTAAATGAATCCTTGTTGGTGCAATCAAGCCTAAGAAGGTACTTGTCCAGAGTGTTATTTTCTGTTGGTATATTACATAAAATATTGTGCCAAACTATAATCAATTTCAATAAACTATTGTTTTGATGCATTCATTTCTACCTAATAAAGTTCACTTCCATTGTGCCAGTTTTTGTGGATTAACACTCCAAAGATGTAAACCGGAGAGGAATGTCCTGTACGTACACAATAGAATTTTATGAATCAGCGCCTCAATAATACCAGTTGCCAGTTGTGAATTTTGCTCCTTAAAATCTTTTGAATCCTAGAATTACCTCTGGATGACCCTGCTGTCCACTCAATCAGGACTGGACAGGAGTGCATTGAGCCGAGAGATGCAAAGTAGTCAATGAGTGCGATCAATGTATAGATCCGCTAAGGTTGGCCATCAAGGAGCTCTGCTCTGTCCATTCAATTAGGCACTGCCTTACAAGGTGAGGTGATTATGGAAACCAAAGGGGGAACATTAGGGTTTTACCAGACATCACGTTAGTTCTCTATTCCTAAAAAGAACAACGATGCATATTTGGACTACTGCAGCTAACATATAAGGAAAAGTAGATATAAGTCCTTGCGTCTGTGGCAGAGTGGAATCATTTGTGAAGGCCTTTGTGGAGTAAATTGGCGCTCCAGTCATCAATCAACAAACAAAAGGAAGACAAATATGTTAAAACTGAAAGCACAGCATAATTCTGGGTTTGTCTTATAGTCTAATGCCATGGATAAGTGGACAGACATAGAGCATGATGCCACATTGAGACATGTCCAACACAGTTTTTTTTCTGATGGATTTCAAAATGAATGTTATTGAACACTATTTACAGGCTTGGGGATTAACATAGAACGACGTTACGTATTAGGATACGAGGAAGTCCGATTGTATAGCAGTCTATGAGAAAACTAACCTACTTCTCTCTGGATTTATTACCTCAGTAAACATCGTGAACATGAGTTCTTCCATACAGCATGTTCATTTTGCAATTATGGTCCCATTTAGAGTCAAACAGACCATAAAGCAGGGTATGATTTAGGGTACATTGTGATTGACAGGCAGATTAGGGAGGGAGCTGTCAGGTAGAGGGAGGCAATGTGGCCCCTCTTAGTGAAAAAAATATGTAAAGCAGGAAAGCGGAACAACATCACAGTACAGTGCAAGTTATTCCAAAGCAGGATGGTTTGTGCACTTTTCAGTTCTCACATTTATTCTTTTTGCCAAAAGACATCCCAGCATCAAAAGACAATGACAATTTTATCTTGAGCCAACATAATAAAGGACAAACCAGGACATTTGTAGAGCTGTACTGAAAACTTTAAAACGTCCTTTATAACGTTAACATTTTAATGATTAATCTTTTAACAGAAACATGGCATATTTGGACCACCTTCTCCTTTCCCTCTCGCTCTCACACACAGTGAGCAACGCACCGCTCAGTTGTCTTTGTGATTGTCTCGCCCCTCAGTCCAAAAGCCAACATTTATTGAACAAAGATCATTTCCAAAATTCAAACTTGTTTTTATCTCATGAAGTACTCTGCTTCAATCCATATTTGGTGGCGTTTAGTTTTTCAAAAACAATTTACTGCAGTCAGAAACGCAAAGGGAGGCATGCACTTGTATTAATGGGGTCGTCTAGCAGCACCATAAATTCCAGTACATGTATAAAATCACAATATTGAGAAATCATATTTTTGCCATCTTTTTAGAGTCTTGGTATTTAGGTATTCCGAAAGTAACTGGAAGTAATCCGATTGCATTACTATTATATAGTGATACTTGGAATAGGTTAATGATTACATTTCCTAAAAGGTAATTAGTAATTGTATCGGATTACATTTTTAAAATAACTCTCAATCCTGACTGTAATTGCAGTATATAAGATATAACATAGTATATCTGTAAATGCAGGTGTCAGTCCGTCCAACGCTTGGTCTGCACTAGATGGATTTCCATGAAATTTTATACATTCATGGTCCCATCATGTCATGCTTTTTCCATCAATTACTCTGCAACAAATCCATCATAGATCATGGAAATAATTCTCCATCAGCAACACAGCACAAATGCTGCAGATGTGTCTTTTTGTTGATTGGAGGAACATCAACAGATTGATGATATCAACTGTTAGAGTATCCAAGGCTCAATCCATTTTTGTGTAACCTTCAGTGGAAAGCGTATCGCACATAGCTTATTTTTAAGCAGACACAGCACTTTCCACCCTCTAATGGCAAGGTCTTACTCTGAAAGGAGAACTCCTTTTCTACATTTCTTTATTCTAGAGACATGTCGACTCATTTAACTTGAATTGTGACTTTGTCTCACGTTCCGTTCAGAATTTATGGGCAGAGAGCAGGATTCAAAGATGATCTAATGAAATGAGGGTGTCAGGGTGTACGGTAGACTACTGTTCCTCCATTTCTACCTCGTAACGTGGTTTAAATTATTCAGCATCTAACCCGGGCAACAAAGCTCCCTTATTCCTTAAGAGTCGCACATTGAGATGAACCTGCCATAATTGGTCATTTTTAAGACGTTATCATATATATATATATTTTATTGAGTTGTTTGAATATCATCAAAGTGTTTGAGAGTATTTTGTTAATAAGAGCCATAAAAGATCCCCTTGGGGTATTCAGCTCTTTGTAGTTAAGATGAATGGATATGATTATAATGTGCATACATTATGTTGTAAATGAGCTGCTACAAACCTAAATCTCACAGAGTAATTGAAGTAAACAGGATAACATTAATATACAAATAGCTTTACTGAACATTATTTTGAAACTGCTGAATATAAAGTGTTGTATTAAGAATATAAACCTGTCTAGAGATTCCCTGCATGACTAGCAGCTTCACAACTCTGTTCTCTTTTCATTACAGCTGTAATGTAGTTACCAAACCTGACAACTATTTGCCACAATATGTGCTGTGTGGGGTTTTAATAGACCTTGCTCTGGTCTCTGTTTATTAAGGAGTACAGACTTCCTGTTGTAATCACATTTTGCTCACAGTATTACCGACCCTCTTGTAAACCTTCACCCTTTGCTTTTCACCACCACCACCACCAACGGGTTTAATTTATACATCATCAGAAATCCTCAGTGCCTGGAGCACATTGGACAAGTGTTGGCTGTTAAAACTAAACAAAACTGTCCACACAAACAAATCATTGGGGGGGGCATAGTAACAGCTGTTAATGCCGGTTGGCAGCTCTGTCGCTCTGGTGTTGTGTGGTTTGCTACAATTGGTGGAAAATGGCATTTGGGCTAAAAGTTCTAGCTTACAACCATAAAAAGCAAGCAGGCTAAGGAACCGCGACTTGTTCTCTGTCTCCCTGTTGATCTCCTCACACGCACCCATTAATTCAACCATATTCAGTTCACCATTTCACAGCACAAACGCCCGGCTGGTCTCTTTCAGCATTCGTAGCTCTACTAACGAAATGTAATGCGCCGTAATTCCTAGATATCCCACGACATGATTCTGTATATTATCCATGTAATCATGAACGAGGAAGTATAAAGACCTGCTGAAGTAAGGCGGATGGGTCCAACTAACAGTCATGTTTCGGCAAGGAGACAGCTGCTCGTTCCCCATGTGAAACGAAAAAAGTCAATGTGGAGGTTTCTGTTACTTAACTTTTGTAATTAGTTAGGGCACTGCTGTGGTCATTGTAACCCAAACGACGATCATTTCCTGAACTTAACTAAGTGGCTTTGTTGCCTAACCCTAACTGAGTTTCCTGTGAAGACGGGAGTTTTATTTTGGAAAGACCATATGCATGTATTGAGCAGAATTGACACTTGCTGCTGTCTTTCGTAGGAAAACGCATGAAAAATGAGGAGTAACTCTTTGTAAGATATCATACAAATCGTTGTATGAGGATACATTGAACAGACTCTTGCTCTGCTATTATGTTATTATTTTTGTTTTTGCACCACGGGAGGCCCTGGATCCTTTTCCGTCAAGATAGGGCCCTGACCACTTTTTTTCTACAAGTCTCTATCTGGATGGCAGTGTCTGTGGTTAGGTCCACCACATTGCTCCAGACTATGAAACATCCCTTTAACAACAATCAGGTGGATTGGTGTGACATTCATCAATCCCTGACGATGTATCCAAGGTGATCCCGTTACTTGTCCTGCAGCAAAAGTCTGACTTTTGACCATAACCATCAGGACCAAAATAATTTGTCCAATGCTTTAGTTTATGACCAAATACCTGCAAAACTATTGACATTCCCATCAGCCCCGACTGCACTTAGTGCTAATAGGAAACTCTTAGAATGCTAAGACACTAAACTATGATGGTGAACAATATAAATCTTTATTAAAGAATATACACCTGTAGTCCCCAGTGGAAAATAAACTTGACAAGTGACATTTCACTTGCTAAACATCATTGTCACTGTGAGCAACATTAGCATGTAGCTACTGCAAAGCAGGCTTGTGTACAGAACTGCTAGCATGACGGACTCTTAGCCTCAGTACAATTCTTAGACAACACATGAAACCCCAACACCAGAAATGTATTTTCCGACTTGACTGACAAAGTTCTTGTCACAACAGCAGGTAGCATGACATGTGTTCTCAGTAAACCGCAGTGTGGAGCATCATAACTGCATAATAAACACCTTAAGTCAGTGTGTAAGCACATTCAATTCACCATCATACTGTATGTTGTAATACTTTGGAGAAGTATTCATTCCTTATGAAACAATATAATGTTTGTTACAGATGTTGAAGTTGTTCAAAACTTGAAAACATTCACAAAGTTGTCATTTCTCTTTGTAATTTCTTACTCTTTCAATTTATTTAGCATGCAGCAGTTTAAAAGTACATTGAACTGTTTTTCAGCGAAGCACACCTCTTTATCTGTGCGAAAACAGAAGTCCCAGAAATGTCTGGGAAGGTTTTAACATTTAAATAACAGAAGGGTTTAAAGAGGATAATACCTTTTGATTTGATCATAACCTCACAACATATCATGGAGTTAAAGCGGGGATTAGAGAAATAGGGATTGAGCTCTTTATGACCATGCAGAGCAGCGATTTTAATCCAATCCCTGTGCCCAAACGGTCCACCGGGATGAACATTGAAGAGAATCATTTACCATATGGCCGAGTGATTGGACACAACAAGACAAAAAAAAAGAGGCAATGAATCAACAAGACTGGTGAAGAAATGGGTCAGTGCCAAGTTAATTGGTACTCTCTACTGTGTGTGTGTGTGTGTGTGTGTGTGTGTGTGTGTGTGTGTGTGTGTGTGTGTGTGTG
>NW_022280048.1:7585295-7600398 GCF_004355925.1 Anarrhichthys ocellatus | reverse complement strand
GTGTGTGTGTGTGTGTGTGTGTGTGTGTGTGTGTGTGTGTGTGTGTGGGGTCAACAGCACAAACCAGCGACTGTCTGTTGTAAATACCTTACATTTACTTGTTTGGATTTCGCTCAGTCTCATGCATTTGCTAGCAATTAAATATGATTGTCTGAGTTTTTTTTTACTGTTTTGCATGTAATCCAAATATTTAAACAACTTTTCTTCACTTGCATTTGTGACTGAAAAATAGATGATATAGAAGAACGTGGTTTCTTCTATATCTTCTATATGTTTCAAGAACGTGGATAAACTGTCTTCCACAGTTTATCTAAAGACTTTCCGAATATTTTTTTGCAGACAGTCTAAGTAGGTACTATCACCGCCTGCAACTGGAGCAAAATGTGTTTGGTTTCTAATAATACTTTAAAGGGTAGAGGGGTGCTGAGAGTGCCAGGCTGCTGACCAGCAATGTACAGCATCGAGTAGAGGAGGAGGAGGCGTGCACTTTACAATAAGCACCAGAGCTGGAAGACCAATAAACCCCCTCACTGCTTGGAGCCAGGGGGAATGACAGAGGAGGATGAGGGAGGGAGGGAGGGAGGGAGGGGGGGGGGGGGGGGGGGGGTTAGGCAAATTCAACACAAACAAGAAAAACAAAAATGTTGTTTTATTTTGTAAAAACAAAATCCCACTGTTTTGGTTTTGGATGGTTGGCGTTGGCGATAATGATCTGTTTTATTTTGGGGGATGCCTGGCTGGAAGCGCCACGCAGGGCCCAGCCAGACGGTGACAGGTTCCTGTATTCCTGGTGCACACTCGTGTGCGGGGTCTATGATGTGGACGCTCAGTCTAAGAGACAGACCCTGTATCTGGGCGTGGGGGGCTGAAGCCCGGCTTGTCTGCTACTGTATCTGAACATAAAAGGGCCATGCTAGATTCAAACAGTCACATGCAGCGGATGTCGCCGCAGTAACCGTCGTGTCAGTGCCTTGAACAAAATCATTTCAAATTCAGCATAAAATGCCAATGTGACTTTGTTATCACAACACTGTGTCTGAGAGACACAACATGGATTTTTAGCTCGATTCAAAATGTATTGTGTCCAAGTTCCACTCACGTTTGCTTAAATAATCATGAAAGAAATCTGCAGATTCAGCTTTGTTGTTCAATGATGCATTTTATTGTGGAGGTCACACCTCATTTAAATGAGATATGTGAAAATTTAACAGTGTCAATATATTAATCTGACGCCTCCTGTGTGGCTAGAATGGGGGGGGCAAACTCATGCAAGGGGGCTGTGGATGTCTGACATGGCCGCTGTTTGATGCCCCCTGGTGCATTGGGGGGGTCGCTGCTTATAGTTGTCAAGGTCAATTAATGAATGCAGGCAAGAGGCTGTCAGGAGTCCCCCAAAATGCCCCCAGGGCTCATAAATTATCCAGAAAACGCATTAAAAGACAGGATCTGATCTCCTCCAATTAAGATAATTTAGCATTTATTTTTCCCTCACCAAATGCTTACACCGTATCCAGTCAGGTGTAGCCTACACCCCTCCCTCTCCATCCCTCCCTCTCCCTGCCTCCCTCAGCATCCATCCTCCAGCTTGCTACACCACAGCAGCACCAGCGAACCACAGAAGGATGTCCTGCATTGGCTAATTCTCTCCTGCTTATGTTAATGCAGTTTTCCCCTCTCTTGAGTGGGACACCTTGATCCTCCACCTCTGTTAAAACAAGAGAGATTTTTTTTGTTTTGTTTTTTTTGTCTCTAAACGCACCTTCAGAGGCTCAGCTGTGCGCCCCCTCATCCCCCCACCCCTGCACCTTTAAGGCAATGGAGAGGGAGACAATCGGCTGCGGAGAAGGAGGCGAGGGTTTATTCCACAGTGCTCTGAGGCAGGGCAGGTTTTAAGCGCAGGGACCAGTGTGCGCAGTTTGTGTGTGCGGCTGCGGGGGGAAGATGCGTGTGCTTGTTGCTCGCCGGACGGAGAGAGGCGGCGAAGAGAGAATGAGTTTTCAGCGCAGCTAACCATCAACTCCACGCGCTTTTTAATCTTCGAAAAAAAAATCCAACTTTTACGCATTTTTCCCCCCACATACCTGAGATGATATGCTCGGCCATTTTCCGTGCATAGATTTCTAATTTATTTATTAATTATTTATTGATTGTTTTCCGATTTTGGAGCATTTTTTGTTTTTGTTCTTTTTGTTTTGTTCTTTTAAGTGTCTAACCGTGGAGTTACGTGCGCGCAAAGGCAGTTTGTCCTATGCGTCTCCAGCCTCTGACTCTGCAGCAGCAGCAGCGGCACAGCTCACCTGGACCGGAGCGCACCGAGCCGAGCTCCCCCATGTTCCACGCAGAGCAGCGCTCCGACACGGGGAGACGGCTGCACTGAGGCCCGGCGCGGTGCGGTGCGGTCAGTCCAAAAAACAAGGGGAGACGCGCAGTTTGTGGATCATACACCATCTCCCGCCGTAGCAGAAGACAATCAGCAGCAGGAAAGAAGCTCAAACCTCCTCCTCTTCATCTTCTTCCCAACGTGAAGGATTGAGAGAAAGAGAGGGAGAGAGGAAGGGAGAGAGAGAGAGAGAGAGATATTTGCAAGCTCCCCTTTCTTTCATTGCAATTGACTTGTTGAAGAAATAAAAGGAAGAAATAACAAGAAGAAAGAGTGCAGGGAGAGAGAGAAGAAAAAGCATAAGCTTGGATATTGAACGGAGCGGGGCATGTGGATATTGGCTCTTATCTTTTCCCAGTGCATCTTGAATGGTAGGTGATGCATTTGTGCAAATTAAACTCCATGTCTTTCTTAATTATCCCAGTGTACAAATATTGTCCTAAATAGCCTGTAAGCATTTCCATATTGAAGATATAGATTTCTTTTTTTCTTGTCGTGGAAATTTGAAGCAGGAACAGGCTGTTGCCATGTCCTGGCAGGCAGTGGGGCTTTTTGTGGGGTTAGATAGTTCCATCCACATGTATGAACGCTTAACCAATCATGCATTTTTTAACATTTAAGATTAGCCTTTTATCAAATGTAGATGCACACAACACACACAGAGGGAGAGAGGAGAAATGTAGGTTGAGTGTTAGGTCTAGCCTGTACTGCATGAGGATCAGGGCATTTAAATGTGTTTGTTATTTTTAGTTTTTGTGCAATTCATTTTTTTTCCTTTGGAAATCCTAGGCCAAAAAAATCAAAACTCTTAATTATTCTGTTTCCTTCTTAGTTCGCACCATGAAGGATTATTTATTGTTCCTCATTAAGCTGCATTGGGCCTCAGCCTGGGTGCATTTTCCTACAACGTTTTTAGATGCTTAATGTGCATATTAACAGTTTGACTTTCACAGTTTCACACATGTAGCTTATTAATAATTATCCTTACGTGAATAATTGAGTTGAAACACATTTGCACCCACACCTGGTGTGTTCCCCATGTGTTTGTTATAAATCTTGAAACCTGCCTGTGAATTACATTTAAATTCACTCAATGAAATTGAAATAATTTCTTTGTGGACGTAAAAAATATTTTTCCGTTCAGAAGTCCGCTCCTAAACCAACCGTGTTAATGAAAAAATGTAGTATATTTACTTGCATGCTTTAATATGTGTACATGTTTTAAAAATATATATAATTTCAGGTATTAAATAACTTGCACATCTGATTGCATGTTTGCATGCTTTCTGTTAGATCTGTCGAGAGTATTCTTCGAAAAGGATTACTTAGGTTGGCTGTGCTTTTTTTTCTGGCATTGCACCCGCCATATTAGAAGCACAGACATGGAGTCATTTTGGATTGGAGAAAAAAAATTAGACGAGCCCTTATCACCCTTGCCCAAGTCCACATCTCGCAAAACGCATCCAAATCCTCTTTTGTGCACTGTGAATTCCTCAAAAGATAGGTTTGATTGGTGGCAATTGTGTCTGTTTTTGGACTAAGGGTGACAGATTTTTTACAGCGGATACAAGAAGGGTGTGTGAGGAAGGGGAGGGGGCAATGAGGAGGACAAGGGGCTGTGGGGTAGGGGGTGGGATGTGCGCGTGTTGGGGGGCAGAAATGAGCTCGAAAGAAAATTGGGGGTATTTAGAAGACCTTTTAAAGGTAGACGAAAACGAAAGAGGTTAAAAAATCTAAAGTGGACACAATGTAAACTGAGAGTAGAGGGCGATGCGTCAAGCTAAGATGACAGGAAAACCATTTTGTGGCCATGCTGGAGGCTTCAATGAAGGCAGTGGTTATTTATAGGAGAGAATGGAGTCAAAGCAGTGACGGTGGTATGGCAAAGACCCCTTTTCTGTAATTGAGGCAAGACAATTTCAAGAAACAGAGGACACTGATGTCCGCACAGTGCTGTGCTGAAATCTCTGTTGGCTGAGAACGATCCATTGCTTTGCTTGTTGAATGGCTTTTTTTCAGTCTCTTTGGTCCAGGCAACAGCGTTGCAAAATGGCTGCTACTAGAGACATCTACATGGAAACTTTGAATGGCAGCAGCGGCACTTGTGATTGTGATGAACGCCACATTTGTGGCCACGGCCGATGCAGTGCCAGTCATATATTGACAGACTCGAGGCTCATTTGACACTGACCTTTTCTATTGATTCAGAGATTCAAATGTTTTTTTGTGGCAGCAATTAGAATTACCCAGAGTGCATTATGACAATCCTCTTTGTATTTTGCTCCTTTCTGCTCCACGCTAAATCGACTGCAGGCAGAATAAAAGGGCCGCGATTGCTGATCTTCGACGGTATTCTCTCTACTCCACATTTGGCCCCCCCCCGAACAGACCTGCAAAGATTAGCCTTAATGAGCAGCTTCATTTTGCACCTCTTCTGGACACGTAGCAAGGAAGGCTTTTAGGGCTCTGGTCCAGTGCGGGCTGCTGAGGTTGTCTCTATGGAGACCTGGGTAATGAGTGCTGCTGCAGTGTGGGCTCTGGGCTCGAGCAACACTGCACTCTGTTCAGGTGACCCTATGCTTCCTGATAGATTTCAGCCTCGCTCCCTCGCTCTCCCTCTCTGCCTCTCTCTCTCTCTCTCTCGTGTTCTGGGAGTCGTATTTCTATTCATCACTTGGAATCTGATTGAAAAGACTCAATTGCTTAAATTGATTTGTTAGTTCAGTATTTTATGACTGTTTATGTAGATATTGATATTTGCGTTGCCCATCTGTAGAATATATAGAATAGAAGATTACAACCACTGCTCTGGCTTTGCAGCGGTCATAGTATCAACTGTGCAAACTCCATTTTGCTCTGAATTGGCGTTTGCCAATTTGAGGACACATTTGCAAGCTCATCTACAGTAGATATAAACAATTCACCGCTGTAGAGAGTAAAATCTGCTGTAGAGTTCACTTCAGTGGTGCTTGAGCTTTTAAAGTGCTCTGGCAGAAGTGTCTATTAAAACCTAAATGGAATGGGAACAACGTATTCCAGTTATGAAGAGATGAAATTGGGGGAATGGCATGTTGTTTTTGCTCAGCTATGCCGGGGCTGGGGGGGGGGGCGATCTGACACATGCTCAATTGGACGCTAATAAGCTGTGTAAATATACAGCGAAGCTCCTCAATTGGCTCTTAGTATCATTCTGTGCGTGTGTATTTTTAGCTTGCAGTTTAGGATGACGAGGGGCTGTCGGAGAAATGGTACCTCCGTTTATTAAAACATAAGCATTTTCAGTAAGACTTGATCCAGACTTTAAACATGATTAATGTGGGAGCAGAATTTAGTTTCTTTCCACATTTTTCTCCCAGTTCAGATCATCATAGCAACAAATCAAACACAGAAAACAGTGGAGCATCTGAATACCTGTCATCAGCAGTTAGACTGTTCACTTTGATCGGGAGTAACGAAGGCACGCCACTGACCCTGATGAGGACAGAGATTAGAATCAGTCAAGCACAGAGAGGTGAAGTGGGTTCGCAATGAAGATATCGCACATGTGGACTTCATTCATATAATTATGCCATTTAAGGGCAACTGATTGATTTTAATATCTGCCTGCAGTTTACTGGGTCTGCAAAGATGATGGAAAAAGTAAATAGGGACTTAAAAAATGAAGTTTACTTAATTAAATTCAACCAAACCCGCAACCTTTCCCTAACCTTAACCAAAGTGCTTTTGTCTAAAACTAACTAATCAGTAGGCGAACCCTGGTCTCCAGTGTCAAAGAGCACTTGATCACCCACCATCCACCCGAACACATCGCTGTGTCTTTGGTGGGTTTTACAAAAACGTAGCACCGCCTTCACTCAACCAGTGAACATAATTCAGGCTTTGAATGTTTGTATTTGGCTAGTTTGCAGTTTACTTTCTCAAACATTCATTGAAATATCATTTGGGTTTCAGCACTGCATTTCTACCCACAAACCAGAATATTTTTTGAACATTTGTCCAGTCTTCAAGAGGAGTTTGACCATTTGTCGATGCTCACAAAGTTTGCTGCTATTTCATTGTTTTGGCCAATTATGGCCAGTCAAAACAGCGTGGCTTAGAGGTCACATTAAGGCCAGTGGGAAACTAGGTCTGTGCAGAATGGTGTCCTTTGGTATACATCTGTCACTTCACATAGAGCCAGGACGGGGTTGACAGAGCCACAGCAACACACATCAGAAAACAACTACTGAGCTCAGATCCTCGGCCGCACACCAGTCACCACAATGTAGGCCACCGGAAATGCTTTGATTGTTCTGTTTAGGTAAGTCGTAGAGATGTCTTGCTTTAGGCCTGACCCGGCGACTGATGCTGCAGTGTGTTCATCATGTGGTGATTGCTGACAGGGGTAGAATATCCATATATGTCTTCAACCCACATTTTTAGCATTCCATGTTATGATCACTTTCAATCACCAAGTATTTCTTCACTTTAATACAGAAAAACTTTAAATGTCCTGAAGATTTTAAATGATGTTCTACAGATTTCACAAAGAATTAGTAACATTTATTAACATGTAATCTGATTGTTTGTATTTAGGTCAGAGCTTTGATTCCTTGTTGACTTTATATTTCAGCCACTTAAAGGTGTTCAAGTCAAGTTTGTGTTTTGTCTTGATTATCAATGAATGTTATGCATCAGGATTAGTATTAGTAACATGCTGCTTTTACGGAATCACTAATCACACCAGGATTTGTCAGTGCCATCGGGTCGAGATTTCTTTGCCGCTCCACTGTGTGTTGCTGACGCCTTGGCCGACGAGAGTAGACTCAAGCATATGTTAATGGTTGCACATTGAACTGTTAAAGGTTTCATTTAACCCAGACCAGAATGCTTAAGGAGATGATCGTGTGTAGTGAGGCAGAAAAAGAGGAGGAAGAGAGGGGGGAAGAGGGACAGCGAGTGAGCTTGTGTTATGCAGTATCTAAAGCTCAAAGAATCATATCAAATCTGCCTGATCCATGATTCCATGCAGAAACCAGGCTATTTTAGACACTTCCATATGTATCCCACAGTCATATTGTTGTGCGCCGATTAAGACTCAACTATCTTTATTGTACATCCAATCGGAAAAAGACGAGGCTTTTACTTTATCATTTCGTCCAGTTGAAGCTCACAGTGCATACCGAGCGCCACAATCTACTTTAATTGGTACAAGTCTTTGCACTTGTACGTATGTAAGGTTAAATAATGTCAAAACAAAGCGTTATACTGGTTTTGCTGACGACAATCCGTGATGCAACGGACAAGAGAACAGTGTGATTTATTAAATGTCAGGAAAAATATGAAGATGAATTTAATAAGGTCAAAGCAAATGGGGTAGAAAAACACTCTGCCATCATTAGAAAGCCAGATACGAACAGCTATTAAGAGACTTCCAAGCTTGTGAATGTTTTATAGATAAAATGAACATTGTAATAGGCGCTTACCAGAATCTGGCATTCATATACTGTACATCTGCCACTTCACATGGATGTGGTCTTTAATTTGTGAAATACTCATTAACTGTGGCTGAATTTGCATCCAAAGCCAGAAAGCACACTTGGCTAGAAAATTGCTCGTGGTTTGTTTTACCTTTTCTATTCGAGGGAGGCAGTGATTGACCAACACTAACTACCATTTAGTGAGCTAGCAAAGTGTGGGACCACAATGTGGGACATGTATTCCCAGTGTTCTTGTGTAATAGTACAATGGGTGAAGCAGTATTGTTGCGTAAACTCTGTAAAAACAGGTGAGTTTTTTGGCATCCGTTTACTGGGCCGATGACTTAACAAGATGACGATTAGTTGTGTTGTTCGTGTCTGTAGGCTTTCACCATTAAATGGGGCAGTAGGTTAATGCTGCGGACTCACAGGAACAGCAGGGCGTAAGCGAGGTTGAGCTCAGGTTCTTCTATAGAAGTAAAGGCCAATGCTCTGTGCTCATTGTCCTTACTTGTGCCCATTTTATTACTTTGTCTGTATATCTCTGAGAAGAAGGCCTTTAACTACCAGAACAATAACTCCGTGTATACAACAGAAGCATTTCCATATCTCACATAGCAGTGTTTGTCATCATCTTCTGGTTATACTTCCTTTAACAGAGGGTTTGCTGTCATTTTGTTCCCGTGAGATGTAGGCTCTCTTGCATTGCAAAGATTAATACTCGCCTTATTTTCTTCAATTTTTTAGAGAACGAATGTATAAAGAATATTTAAAAAAATACTGCTATCTTTTAATGGCTCAAACAACATGTAATTCATGCCAGTGATGATTTGTAATTTGCTACTTGTGTGTAATACATGATTTATATACTTTAGAATTTTTGTTCCTCAATTACAAACTTAAGACGGATTTATTAACAAGTTAACAAGGCCAATAAAGACCAATAACCCAGCTATATGAACAGGGAATACAGAACATTTTCTGTATTCCCTGTTCATAATACCCTGACCTTGCTTTAATAAGACACACACATATAAAAGATCATTTTTTCAATGTAGATATACAATTAGCCTAAGATATGAGGGCACTGCCCCTTTTGTTTTCTGTGGGCAGCGAGGCCTGTAAACTGAGAAATGAGACTATTCACAAAATGAATTCATCAACAAAACTTTGGTTGAGAAAAAACAAGGACAAAATGCTTCAATCAAGACACTTAAAATGTAATTAGTGAAAGCACAGTGCATTCTGAACATAAGGTCCCTTTGTAACAAGAAACGGTAGAGGTGACCTGGAACTGCTGCAATCATTGGTTAAAGTACCAGTGATGCTCTGTGGGAGCTGGGTGTGGCTTCATTGGGTGGAATACAGAGAACAAGAATAAAAAAAATATATAAAATTGAACAATAAACAGTGATGATACATGTTGTTTTCTTTTTTATGAAGAAAAAAAATTAATATTAAACTGTAAAAGCCTTTCCTGGAAAAAATAAAAAAATCTAGAATCTGGATCTCACTTTGCAATTCCCTCCCCCTGTGGCTGACTGCTGGACAGATTCATTAGGCGTAACCAAAGCGTGCTGATTAGCATTCAGAATCCAGCTCTGTTCCTGTAGCCCCGAATGTGTAACATTTTCAAACATTATGGCGAATGTTTCATTAAAGTGTTGCTCGCTCCCAGCTCCATTCCGCTCCAGTCTCCACTCTATCAGGCCTTCCCCAGAAGTGATTATGCTAATTGCTGTTTGATCAGATGATTAAATTATAATTTGATTAATCCCGGGCACTAAACGCTCTGAATACGTTGATGTGTATTTTGCTGCCTGGCAGTGTTTGCAGAGCCCCCCCCCCCATCACCAGCCAAGCTGTCTGATACACACAACCCAGCTATGGGACAGAGAGAGGTGTATGTAAGTAAGGCTACACGGGGACGTAGTTATGAACAGAAACGAAACCCTGTTTTTTTTTGATGAAAACATGATGATTAATAAAGGCTCACTCTCGTCTGTGTGTAGATTGAGTGCAGCTCTAATGCAGATCGCTGCCATTCTCTCCCCATTGCCTGTCCCTGCTACTCTCAATTGGCTGTGTATCCATCAGGGTGATTTATAGTAGCGCTGCATAGACGGGCTCCTGTAGGACTAAATAATGAGGGTCCTATGCTGTATGCCCACTATAAGACTCAATGCCCCTCTGGCAGCTCAAGGTGTAGTTTTAGTTTGGACGATTCTGCTATTCCAGTCTTGTTATTATTTTTATATTTGAAGATAAATTGAAGGATTAAAGTGAAAATATTCTAATGTAAAAAAAAAAGAAAGGAAAGTACACATCTGAATAGATTGGCTCACTATGCATTGTAGCAATAAGGGAGGCTCTCTCCTGCAGTGGGGTTACTGAAGATGAAATACTCTCGCCTGTGAGGCAAATGGAGGGCTGTTGAGGGGAGTGGAGGCAGGGATGGGGGGGGGGGGGGCACAAGAGGATGGCTGTGGGCGGAAAGACAACCGTGTCTAGTCATCTGACCCACAATCCCATTTAACCCAAGGACTTTGATTTGCCCTCCACTGTCAACTGCTTATTTCGCCTCTTTGTTTCTCTCCTGCAAATGGCTTTTTATTTTCACCACCTCGAGATGATGCAAAACAACACGGCAATTCCCACCGCAGCCTATTCCAGAGCCACAGAAAATTAAAAATGATCTTAATATTTTATAGTCCTACATTCTTTTTAACCATTTTGATGCAATTAAACCATAGGTTTTCTTGTAATAACTAACAAAGCATGGAAAACACTGCAGTTATAAAGATGTAAGCACACGTATTCTACATTCTTCTCTATAAATCTTGTAAATAAATATAAGTAAAACAAGGGCAGCACTCACACTTTTGCATACAAAAAAGTGTCTTTGCATGGACATTAGATGTTTCCGGTAGTGGTGCTAGATGCACCCAACTGCAACATAGAAGTGCTAAATGTATTTTCTAAATGAATAATGTCTTTTGCATGTTTTGAGAAAAGCTAATTCTCATCCAATGGGCCATTTGTGGACCGTTACAGCATCTCCCTGCTCCCCCTGTGTGGATTACTGGTCCATAACCTCAAACAAGGCCCAAGGAACTAAAGTTGATGTATGTGTTTTTGTTGTATGAGCAGAGTTTTTTCAAATCCCACACACTTGTGATGGTGAGGAGAGGCCTTTTTACGGAGCTTTTGGCCGGCCTGATGGTGCAGCTGCAATGATCGGACAGAAATGTGTCTAAATGGACCCACATCTGGCAGAGATGGACGCTTTTTATTGAACAACAAGTTGAACTAAACATCGGCAGACAGCCTGAACATATCAGTGTTGTCCGAACTCCAGCAAACATTTTCCGGTCGCATTTATTTGGCCGGTGGTTTGCTCACCAGCCATGTTGTCATCATGTTTCGTCACCACTCGCCTTCAGTCATACGTCAAATCGAGTCAAATTTATTTATGAAAAAGTAATTTAAGGAAAAACTGATTAGTCATGAAGAGCATAACAGAGTTAGAAGAAAAAGCATTACAAGTGTTTTTAACGGTAAAGACCACCCTTAAATGTAGAATTCAATACGTTACGTTAAAGCTGTTGCTCTGCTGCAGTGTTGGAACCCTCACAGCAGAAATGACGTAAAACTCTGCTCAGATTTATATTTTAATGTAGTAATTATTCTGATCGTGAAACGTATGTATCGGCTATAGGCTCCTGTGCCGTGTTACAGGATAATATGTAGACGATCCTCAAGCTGTCAGCCGTCCTCCTTCAGCTAATCTCCTCGTTCATCCCCCCCACTGAGTTTAATGTCCTCTCTCTCAGCTCACCTGAGATCCAGCGCCTCTCTCCCTCTCTCTGGCTATCAGCTCAGTCACAGTTGCACTTGACTGTATAGCAAGCCCAGGTGGGAAGGAATTTTAGCAAAACGGAAATAATGCCTCTCCTGCACTCTCTAAAAGCATGCACACAGTGGATATTGTGCTATATATAAATCTGAGTCAAGTACTGCACAACTGTTCATTCAAGAAAAGTCAATAACTAACAGCTCCAACTAAAAATCCCCTCACTAAAAATGTACTCTAGCACTGTCTTTTGACAAGACCAGGACTGAAAATGTGTCATTGTCTCGTTATAGGTAGCTATATTCTCTAGTTATGTAAAGCAGAAAGTGAGCATTTACTGGAAATATGCTTATTCCATTTCTAGCAGAGAGCGAGCCCTACTGTATGAGAGGATTTATGTGACATACTGTCTGTATGGTAAATATGAAGTTACCGCTAGGAGCTCTTTAGCTCAGCTTTGCACTGGCTTTGTCCAAAGGTTAAAAAAAACAGAAATCAGCAGTTCTGAGGCTCACTGAGTACTCGACTTTAACGTTTGCAAGTCTGCAAGTGGAATGCCTCATGCAGTTGTCTGATCAGGATCGTGAAAAATGAATGTGATCTTTATCATTAGGGATGCCCGGATTGATCAGCAGATACCATATGCAGCTTTGAATTTTTGTACGCACATGGCCAATTTGTTTTTAGATGTTTTAGAAACAGGAGGTCTTAAAAATCTTCATTTGAGTAAATATTTTTCCAGCCAAATTAATATTGTTTAGAGGATCTACAACCTTAGTTTCTTTATAATGCATGCAATACTTGACTTCTTTCTTTACAGGGCTTGTACAAAGGCAATACAGTAGTCCATGAATATGTGATATTAGTTTACAGTTAATTACAATTCCCCCTCTGCATTGTGGAGGTTGGTTTACCCCGTTTTCCCCGTTACACTCATTGTCTTTCAGCTTTTTCACAGAACATTTTGTTCGTACGCCCTCTGGCTTTTCGCAGAATAATGCAACGAACAGCGCACCTCGTTGATCGCGTGCCATCTGTGGAGTTAAAACAAAGCTTCATTGTCCAAATCCCTATTTATTCATTTTGAATAGGTCCGATGTTTATATGTTAAACCTTGCTAGTTTAAAACCAAAACGTAAAAACAACACATTGCAGTTAGTCGGGCTTACATTGCCCATACAAAGGCACAACAATGCTTTGAACTGCATGCTGTCACAAGAATACTAACATGTCACAAGATTTCAAAAACACATATACTGTACATACATGAGCAGGTGTGTTATGGGTTTTAACTGGCTCTGTAATACCATATGTGAGCTGACTTCTGTGACTCCTGGAACGAAACCGACGTCTACATCAAGCTCTGATTCACACTTTGATATTCATGTGGAATATATATTAGAAGTTGCTACGTTCGGGAACATCCTGTCATTTCAACGCTGTGTCTCTTAGGAAGGCTAATGGAGCATTATGAATGTCTCATATGGTTGTTTTTACCTCTTTTGCTTCTTTCCCTTGATGTGCCTTTGCATATTAGCTTCAGCGGCAGCAGCTAGAGTTTGTTTACTCGCTCGCAGGACTTTCCCTCCTCAGCCATCTCTCTCTTATTTCTCTGTCTCTGTCTCTCTGTCTCAGTTGATTTGCAGTATTAGTCCATTTCCACCTCGGTGATGTAACTGATTAAGGTCTTCAAAGCGCCCCGTCTGTGGGAACTCCCACCTCTACCGTTTGGCACTCATGTAAATGAGCGTTCATATGCATCAACTAACCCACTCCACGGCGACTCTCATCTCGCCCTCCGGAGAGTTGACATCAGAGGAGGGTATCATTGGTTTTACATAGCGGCTGCGTGGCACTGAGCGCGCCGCTCAACATTATTCATGAGAGCAAAATGGGAGCCGGTGATTTGGGAGAGCGAGGGGGACCCGGCTCTAAGATCTGCACATCTCGGATCGGCGCTGCACTCCTCTCTACCGATTATTGTGTAAGCCCCTAGGGCAGGAGAGGAGGGGGCTCGGATGCTTACTCGCTGTCATCATGAGGCCCTCCCGTCCTCCACCCCCCGTCCCCACTATCCCTGCTCCTTTTGTGACCACCCCCTAGCCCCCACTCTCCACCCTCCCTAGGCAGTCTCTGCAGAGCTCTGCCTTAATTACCTGCATCGGCTGCCATGAGCTGTCAGTGTGGCTCAGTGCTTGTTTGCCCCTGTGGAGTTGCCCTAATGTCTTGATGCCCTGGTACCCACCGTAGCACCGCAGAGATCTCTGACCCGGCGGAGGCCACACCGTGGCTGAGAGCCAACTGGACTCTAACGTTTAAACACATCAGTGGCATTGGGTGGGGCAGTGGCTAATAGCTAATTCAATGTGATGAAATCATAGGAGAAAAGGTGAATGTCAGAATGCCATCGCCGAGAACAAAACAGTGAGCCAGCACACCATGAAATAATGGCAAAGCACCAATGACTTTTTGTCATTTTCAACAAGAGAACAAGAGGCGCCCGAGCCCATTCATCCAAGGTTGATTAATGGTGTTTGGTTGAGGTAAACACAGGCCGAGCAAAAAGCCCCTCACATCAGCGGGCTAATGCATAGGCCTATTTATGTTGTGTGTTAGTGGGACCTGTATTGATCAGACATTTACTTAAATAAATTGCCTGGGTGATTTGGAAGCAACCGCTGATGGGCACCGTCGGAGTGCAGCATCACGGGTCTTACTGAACACACAATACCGGGGAAAATAAAAGGCTTGTTTGTTTATTCTTTTGGAATAGGGATATTATCGAGTATCTTTGCAGCCGGTGCCCACTCTCACAACACTCTCTGGAGCAACTCCTCACCGTCTCACCTGTCAGCCATGTCAGCCCTCTATGTATGCGGGGGCTTCCAGACATTAACGCCGCCCCTCCCCCCCCTCCTCCACATCCCTCTGACACGCCCGCGTGCACTCTCCTTGACCAAATTGCGTCTGGTGCCCTTGAGCTCCAAACGCATCACCAGAGGCTCCACAACCGCGGAGGATCGCATTAGGAGTCACCTGCAAAATCCACAGTTTGAGGCTTCAGCACACCCAGCCACCAATAGGTGCTGACATGTGGGGACTGTGCCAAGCATTATTTCGCACTGCAAGAAGAAGGGACCTTCACTATCCCAACATGACCCCCCTCCCCTCTTCCTGCCCCTGCCTCTGAGCTTTGCTCAGAACAAAAACACAGGAAAAAAGAGAGTGCATCTATTATACATGTATGTTATTCATAATTGAACAATATCACTTTTTCCTCTTTGTGGTTTTGGCTCATGGAAAGCCGATGTCGATTAAGACAGGCTCTGCCACAGGCAGGCATATGGTGACTGCTAGTGAGAGCGTGTGTGTGTGTGTGTGTGTGTGTGTGTGTGTGTGTGTGTGTGTGTG
>NW_022280048.1:7523712-7585285 GCF_004355925.1 Anarrhichthys ocellatus | reverse complement strand
GTGTGTGTGTGTGTGTGTGTGTGTGTGTGTGTGTGTGTGTGTGTGTGCATGATAGGCACGGGAGTGTGTTAGTTTTCAGCATATAATATTGTAATGTGTGCAATGCCAAAGCCGTACCAAGAAGACTGAGATAGAATGACTCGAAGGATTTGTACAGTTTGTACATTTGTGGAATTAAATATAGAGATAAGAAAGCAGCAACTTAATCCAAAAATCTCAGGAACCAACTTTAAAGAAAAAGGAGGTATAGAAACAGCCCAATCATAGTTTTTCAGTGCGCTCAATAAGCAGCCGTGACATCTTAAGAGAATACTTCATTTTTAAAGTAAGATTTCAGAAAACCAGCACTATCAACAGAGACAGAAACCCTTTGAGATGCGGACCAAAGCGTTGTAGACTGCAGCCTTAATCTGCCAACCGGGCTGACGGCTCACCGACTATCGATAGGGTCCACATAAATCTTTCATCTCCCATTTCAAGACTCAGCCTGCTCTTGTTTTGATCTCACCCAGCATTATCAATAGATCCTCAAAAGTGCGGCCTCTTCAGTCTGCAAAAACAATGCATTTGACATATCCGAGATGCGCATTTGTATGTGTTACATTTTACTATTCTATGACAGCCGTTAATGAGATTATTATTATTTAACGGTGCCGTACACAAACAGACTTGATGACAGCTAACAGCCTCCCACATACTGTCTCCTTTGCTTGCAAGCAAGCAGGATGATAAATTGGGCCGGTTTGTCTTGGGCTATTTATTTTCAACTGAATATTCATGTCATATCCTGACAAAATACAAATTCTGTTTCTGTAACTTCTGCTTTATTAAATAATTGTGAAAGGAAATGAAGTGCGAGGAGTCGGTGTCTACCATTAAACAGATTTGAATGCACTATTGGACAAGTGGTCCAAGTCGGGTAACGTAAATATTGAGAGTGGGAGCATTTCTAGTGCCTCCACAACCTTGTGACGGTTGAGCCGGCTGCTCGCAGCTAACTGTGATAACAGCGGTAACAGTGCAAACATGCACTCAAAGCACAGACATTACTCCACTATATCTTTACATAACTAATAGTTGTTTGCTGCTATTAACGCTCTGAATAATAAATGTAGCACCTTTTAAATCAAATCACTTTACTAGACAGCGCCCTTTGCTCTTAAACCAGGACACAGCAGTGTATTCTCTGTTTTCCAAACATTTTAGGGCTGCACTGCTTTTTCAGTCGCAGGGACTCGTGAAGGTCCAGTGGCTGGTAGAAACAGATGAGCAGCAGAGTCGGTCAGCGGGCAGCTGAGTGCAGTGTGATTTCCTCTCTGGCATGCGTTGTTTGTTTTGCACCTGCATCCCGGTGTAAAGGTGGAGCGGGTCAGAATGTGAGAGACGGGACCAGAGGAGCGTAAAAGAGAGATGAAGGTGACTAAAGAACGCAGACAGACGAAGCAGAGCTTGGAGAGAAAGACGGTGAAGAGAAAAGGAATAAGGATCAAAAGTATTCATTTGAAGGAGGCTGTGGGACACAACTGAGTCAGAGCATGTCTTTGACCTCTTGTCATGGCATCTCTCCTATCCTCCCTTTTCTTTACATCCTCTTCCAGTCTATCTCTGTTAATAGCAGCCCACTCATCACCGTCGGAGTGCTTTCCAGCTTTCCCGCCTCCCCACTCAAACCCCGCCCTCGCTGTTTTCCTTGGCACTGTGCTGAAAAATCAAGCACTCCCACTGTATCTATTTGAACCGTTGGGATCTGGCATGGTTTTGCGTCCATCAGGCTTTCTAATCTGAAGGAATCAGCCACCCAGAAGTGGGTGGTGGTGGAGGTGGAGGTGTAGGGGGGGGGGGGGTCTACATTTTTTATGAGTTGGTGCAAAGCGAATCGAGACAAAAGCAGTTAGGAGGCAGCCTCTCCTCTTCGCCCAGTCACCTTTCAAACACACTCAGACCGGAGGCTGCGTGATGGTTGTTTGTTTTGGTTCACAGCCACCATCGCACTGCTAGACACTGTTAAAACCTCCTGTTCTACTTCCACCATCAACAGCTGTTAATGGTGGGGTTCAAATACAAATCATGCGTTATTATTTGATCCTTTTAGGCACAAATAGGAGCTTTGAATTTCACCGCTACCTTTTTCACTGTATTTTTTTAAACTTTAAACTAAAAGGTGAAGACCTGTTTGTAGAACAAAACAGACAATGACTTAAAGAGATGAACAATGGATGTTCAGAAAAAACATATTTAACATTGCTGTAATGTGAAATTATAATACACAGGTACACAACTGACTACTGCCAACCCATAGTTTCACTGTGACACAATCATACTTCATTAAGAAAGAAATATAAAGACATTGTTTTTCTTAGCATGCATATTTAATGAACTAAGATAAGTCTTTAGATTATACAATTTGTGACAGTGGCTTTCAAAATCAATAAAAATCAGCTACTGCATAGTATAGTATGGATGATGTAGTGTATTGCTAATTGCCTGTAACTACAAGGATTCAAACGGTGTCACAATAACAGCCGCTTGCCAGCCACTCTGTCTGTTATGGAGCAACAGTCACACGGTGGCTCCCTGCTATTCCTAACAGATGCTGAGATTTTATGATCATCTCGATGGCAGATTTTCCTACTTGAGGAAACCACTGACAAGCTGTTACTCTGTGTTTACAAGTAAATTAACTCTGGATAAGCTCTTTATGTATCATTATGGGTAGTGAGCCATTTAAAATGTCCCTTTTTTTGCCCGTACTTCACGATTTATGGCGTTTTCACCAATGCTTTTTTTGTATATGTGCTGCATTAGTGCAGCTACGTTAAACACGTTAGTTTAGCAAATGCATCATTTTGAGGAAATAAGAAATAATGATCAAAGTGATTTGAAGGTTGATGCTCAGAATGGACCCACGTTTGGTCTTTGCAACACATTCTAAAGGAACCCTTCAAACTGATGATTGATCGTTGTAAGAGTAGCTCGGTTAGTAATGTGATGTCATGTAAGACTATAGTTATTTATCTGCGTGTCAACTACAACACAGGATCGTCTGACACAATGTACACACAAAATACAACCTCACATGCCCACTTGGACGCAAACACACTGTTGTCAGGTTACTCATGTATTGGTAAAATGACACCTGAATGTTTAAGGTTCAGGTTCTAGCGAGGCCAAACCAGCAATCAATAATAGAACAATCCTCCAGAACTGACATGTGGCTCCACTGCCTTATCTCACCTCCTCTTGGATACGGAGCTACGGTCTTATAGCCGTCGACAGCTACAACTGTCTGCCTCTCAACACCTCCAGGCCTGGCCCTCAGAGCACCGCATGTGTGAAGTGAGTGCGCGGAAACATGTGTACTCTGCAGTGTTTGTTTGTCTTAACAGGTTGAACGACCGGTGGGTGGAAGTGGCCGGTGATTTGAGCGCGGTCATTAGGAATTTATGAAGCGCTAAAATGTTGGGTCTCCGGGGAGGGGGGATTGGCAGCTGTCGCACAGGCAGGCTGGCGACAGGAAAGGGAGCGGGCCCACAGTACAGAGAGCAGAGGCTGAAGAGATACCGTAGAGATGCCTGAAATATTTACAGTCGGTTTAAACTTTAAAGGTCCACCCTGTACATATGTTTATATTATAAATATCATCATTGTTTGTTCACTGTAGAATCATCATTTTAAAATAAGCGTTTTTTCCTTTGGTTTGCCCTGCAGATGTCACTCATCTCAATCATTTGTTTATCCATGAAAGATACTTTCATATTTTCATTGCAGTACCAATGTGCCATTGCCTTATAGAGACAGAATTTAATCAGATCTAATCTTTTCAAGCACAAGATTTTAATCACCAACTTCATAGCTAAAGTAGCTTTCGTGATGGCAGTGCTGCAGTAGACAAAACTCTACATTGGGGCCCATCAGTGTGATCGCCCTGAGAGACGTCTAAAGGAAGCCCACGCAAATAGAAATAACACAAAGAAATGAAGAAAACATAACTAGCATTAAGAAAAGAAATGCTGCATAGAAATTTTAAATTAGCAAATTGACAAAAACATACACTGATTTGACGGCATGCAGTAAATGTAAAAACAGATCTAGATATGAGGGCAAATCAATGTCAACAGCAAGCACAAACATCTCATTTGCGAGGTCTCATTCGTGCAACTCAAACAGCCACACATGTATATTACTTTTACCAACACTTTCACATTACTCCGCGCAGAATATCTCTGCTCACGTGAGCAAAATTGCAGCTTGCGAGAAAAAAACCATGCTCTGAGCGCGAGGAGCTAGGTACACCTAGCTAAAACCTATGCAGTCCAATACTGTATAATCACCCTATCAATCAACCTTCATTGCTATCATTTTTCAATGAAAACTGAAATCTATAACCTTCTAGAAGGTTTTTTGGTGTATTAGACCTCATTTGTGTTAATGAGGCGTTCCGACTAAACTGGCAACTGTTTTTTTTATAGTGTACACAGGCTAACATAGCCTGTATCATGCTAAGTCATAGAGTAAGTAATGACTACAGACATGCATGTTTAAAAAAGTGCTAAAGCTATTAATTTAGACAGTCGATAAAAAATGATTGATTGCGTTAGATACCTGTCCCTCAGAAAAGAAGCAGCTATGAGATCACTTGTTTGTGCAGTGAGGAGGGATGCAGTTTGAAGGTTAAGTGTAGAGCCATTCAAGATATTAGCTACTACAACGGTACACAAAGAATCTTCCCGATTTTTAGAAATGTGCCACAAACGGGGGGCTGCAGTTATCTGGCATTGTTTATTTCTTTATTTTTCTCCGCCAAACACAACAGAGAAAACACTGGTTGTATTAAACAAGTCCTCCATCCTTCCTTGGGATCCAGCCAGTATACATATCCTCGCTCCGTGCCAACACTGTGGGTTTTCCATTACAGCAAAGAGTTGCATTGTCAGTTTTTATCCAGCACAGTAACGTACTACAGGGGAAGTGCATCGCATTACATTGACTCGCTTCATTAGTTAAGATGACTTGGAAACATCCTCTGCTGTACAGTGTGTAGGTGAACATGACAAATTGACTGCATATCAGCTTTTAGGACCTTTTTTTCATTATTATTTTATTTTTTATTTTGCCAATATCCAAATTGTAATTACGGAAACTGATCCTCAGTAAGTGTTTGACACCACGGCAATATCATTGTTCCAGTGATAGATTACCTGTTTAGATCCAAGATGAAACCTTTTTGGATGCCACAGAAGCTGCATGACAGCTTTTAATTCGGATGAAAGCAGAGATGCAAATGAGTTTGTCAAGAGAGAATGTATGGTTGTTCGGCTGTGCGAGGGCAAACACAAAAGCAGCGGAAAAGAGGATAAATAACACCTCTAAAACACCAAAATATCTTGTGAGCATTGCTGCTTACACTATGTGACATGGCCACTTCTATTGCACATGTGTTCAGGATGCTTGCTTAAACTTAAATAGTAATGTGTTTTTCCTCCATATGTTTACCAAGAAATGCCTCTGTTAAAAAATGACCCCTGAAGCCACTGACAACAAGACCTCTGTTGGGTTGTTTGCCCTGAGAGCTTTTCGCTCTGTGCAGAAAAGGATTGTGGATATGAATATTTGTCTGTGGTATGTCGGGCTGATAAATCTGCAGATTTTTTATTTTTTACAATAAATGGGGATATATCACCAACCCACAAACTGTGAAATATGACGACCCAGTCAGTTTTTTTTATGGGCTGCCTCGATCAGAAAACGTGATTCAACAAGCCAATCAGATTTGGGTCCCCTTCATAAGTCACATGCATACTCTTTAGAATATACCCCCCATCTGAGTATCTCCACACACGGCTTGAGAACTACCTATGCAAAGGTGTGCCATTGTTTTCTCCGGAGCCAATCAGAGCAGACAAAGCTTTTTTAGGAGAGGGTCTTAAAGAGACAGACGCTAAAACGGAGCGTTTCAGACAGAGGGTGAATCCAGGTATATTCAGACAGACGCTATGAGAGAAATAAAGACTTTAACATGTTCTAGTAAAGACACATAATACAAGTATAAACCTAAGAATGAGCATGATATGTCCCCTTTAATTGAATAACAGTTGACATCGTTACATGTCGTGTTTTGTTTGACCAACAGTCCATAACCCCAAAATATTCACTTTACCATGATATAAAAAAAAGTAAAGCTATAAATCCTTTCATGTGAGAGAATGGCTTTTTTTTTGCAATGTTTTCTTGAAAAATGACTGAAACCATTAATAGATTATCAAAATAGGTGCCCGTTATTATTATTATTTTTTTGAAATCTTATCGATAAATTGATCTATTGTCTCTAGTGTTCTGTGTGGTTTCACACATGTGCATGTCTCAGAGGGAGAGTGTGACTACAGACATGCATGTTGTGAAGGCGGGTCTGGCGCTCTGCCAGCTCTGTTATTTCACATCCATCGCTGCTCTCCTAGAGCTTTGCTGCAATGTCTCTCCATAGACAACAAGAGACGCACTCCTGCAGCCTCGCTCCACTGCAGTGAGCACAAACACAATGGTCAACCAGGGAAAAACGCACTCGGCCAGAGATGCAGGATAGCACAAATCTGTCAGATTATATGATAGTTATTCTGTTATGTGGTGGGGTTTAACAATAGCGGGTACAGTTTGTCAGTTTAATTATTTAAAGACCTCTGACATACAATGTTCAAGTTTGATAGGAAGCTAAAAAAAAACAACCAACGTATCTAACATTTCTGTTTTCAATCTCATTTCTCTCCCTGCAGTTTTCTGTGAAGATCTACGTTCCAGCTTATATTTTGTCAATGCATCTGTGCAAGAGGTAGTGTTTGCCAGCACCACAGGGACATCGGTGGCCTGTCCCGCCGCAGGCGTGTCCCCTGTCTCACTGCGCTGGTACCTGGCCACCAGCGAGGAGATCTATGATGTGCCAGGGATCCGCCATGTGCACCCCAATGGCACCCTTCAGATCTTCCACATCCCCCCTTCCAGCTTCAGCAAACTCATCCACGACAACACCTACTATTGCACAGCGGAGAACCCCTCGGGGAGAATCAGGAGCCAAGATGTCCACATTAAGGCGGGTCAGTTTCTCTGCTCGTGAATGTCTGCACTACTGCTTTGTTGCAATCCAAGCAATCGTGGTTGTATTATGAGGAGCAGCACGTCTTACTGTTGCTCAGTATTAGTCTTATGCGCAACACCTCTTTGTCCTCTCCTCCGCAGTCCTACGAGAGCCCTACACAGTCCGGGTGGAGGACCAGAAAGCCATGAGAGGCAATGTGGCGGTCTTCAAGTGCATTATCCCTGCCTCAGTGGAGGCCTACATCACCGTTGTGTCCTGGGAGAAAGACACATTGTCAATCAACGCTGAAAGTAAGTTTGTGTTTTTTGTTCCACAGTGTTTAGTCGCCGATGAGGATCTTGTTTGCTGAGTTGTGTTGAGCACTGTGACAGCAGAGGTGTGTTTGGTCCAAGCTAACTGTAATCTTCTGACGTGAACCCGCACAAAGGCCCTGCTTGTACCAGCCAGCCGGGCCCATTCTGTGTGTGTGTGTGTGAGCGCGTCCACGTCGGTCTGACCCAATGACGGTGAGGTCCCGCTCCTCTTCCTCTGCCTGGTCTTCCACGGGAGCGCAGGCTGCCTGCCATGTCACTTAGTCTCAGTGTATTGACCCATTTCTCCGGTTGATAGGAAGCACCGCAGCACTCCGATCATTCAAATCACTTAAATGGAACGCTCGCCTGCGTGATTGTTTCCCAGCCCTGGGGGGCAAATTCACTTTATGTGGGGCATTTAGCAAACTCGATAGACGGGGGCTAATGTCATTTTGCTTTTGGATGGAGGGCAAATGCTGGCTAGCGACTGCTTTTTTTTTTTTGTTTTTTTTGACGTTTCACATTTGTCCGATGAGGCAAAATCGGCCATGTTGAAATCTATAGCAATCTCTTAATTGTCCTTAAATGGATTTGCCGTGAGCTGTTTTCAGATATGGCTATTTACAGGGATGGAATGTACACTGTAGGTTTTTCTCACTTTGAATACATTTGTGTGTTTGGATGTTATGAACTTATCACTGACTTGTCAAATAGTTTTACAGTATGGCTAAGAAGTTTGAATATTTCTGGAATGCTGGATCTTACAGAAAAAAGAAAGAAAGAGGTCTGCACTGTCAAAACAAAACATGTTTATCTAGAGCCGTAAAAATCATCACATCTGCAGCCATCAGCCATGTAAACGCTGTCAGAAAAATCAGCCACCAATCCACTGCTCTTCTCCATGCTAAATAATGGATGACGGAAGCCTATGAATCCATGAGCAAATGGTCTTTATTCACGTCTCAGTGCACGCATCATACTGACGCACAGTCCATTCCCCTCATCCTCTTCTACACACATTTTAAGTGCACTATGTGTGTGTGTCTGTGAGTCTATATGCACACTACAGTGACTGACAGCTCAATGCAAGATGGCCTGACCCCTTCATCTCGATGACCGGGCTTCAATATTTTAATTTTTAATGAACAAAAACAATATCAACACTTTGGCTTTAAACAACAAAAAAAAGTGAAATATAGCTTTTCTGTGTTATCTATGAATAATTGAATTAGCTTTTCAGTTGGGAAGGTGTAGCAAGGGTGTGCAGCGGCCGTCAGACAGGCAGTAAGTCTCACTGGACGTAGACCTTTTTGAGCTGTTGCAGGGTAGACTAACAAAGCACCACTTAAAGAACCCTGGTGTCCATTAGAAAAAAATATGAAATTATGATGAAAAATGCATTCAGTCAGGAGGTCCAATAAAGGTAACAGTGCAGTATAGCTGTCCGATACAGTGTTATTATACTGGTCTGGGGTTTGATGCTCTTGACTCTTGAACTTGGAAAAAAGATAATTTCTTCCAATGAGGCAACACAGTTTCATTTTTATAATGTATTTTCTCTTGTGTTTGTACAAAGAAACATTTTACAAGTTTAATTATTTCACCGAACTGGACACATTTTTCTCATTTCCACTAATAGAATACTAAACTCTATCACTTGTTAGTAAAGATGGCTATTGTTTTGTATTCTATTCTATGCAACAACTTAACCAAAGTATGTGGAAACAAGGTTTAGGTTTCAGTAGCTCTGCCTGTACAGCTAAACCGAGTCTTGGACTTATGAATCACTTTGTCCAATGAAATCACTTTAAAACCGGAAACATGTCGGGATTCAAGCAGTGACCAGTTTGTCTTAGCTGTGACTAACTAACAGAGTCAGTAACCAAACTCGGGATCCGACTGCGGCCTCCTGTTGGACCGGCACAGTTGAGCAGAAGCAGTAATCAGAAGTGGAGAATTGAATGGGTTAGTGGGGAAAATGAAAGGAAACAGGCAGTCGGATGGGATGTTTTCCATTTATTTCACAACGGAATAAAAGTAGTATTTTTAAATGTGAGATGGCTATCTTTGGCTTATATTAGTAGACATCTTCTTTTAACTCTTTATCACTTTGTAGTGCAGTTAAAAGCTCAGATTGATTTTACCATCATGTGGTTGTGGCAAGACTTCAGATTTGTTGCTGGAAAATCAAACCTTTCAGACAAACAATGAGTGAATGTGGCTGTATGGAAACACACAATGTACATTTAAAAGCTCCCCATACGACCAAAGTGCATTGTCAATGTCAAATAAATGTATTTTTATCCCAGATTACGTTTGTTTTTGACGTATCACAAGTACGTTTCTAGTCGTAGTCCACGGAAGTTAGTGTAGAGAGGTCTCTGGGGTAGATGAACACAGTAGACTTCTGATCATGTTCGTTGTTTCATTTACAAGTGTTTAAAACTGCTCCCATAATCAGGGAGGAAATACGCTCCCTGTGAAACCTAATTGAGAATGCAGTTTAGTTGAATGGTAATGTAATTTTGTTGGAGACATGGTCGAAAGGAAAAAACAATGGGCAGCCGTGAATTTGAGATGAGAGGTAATGTGTTTTGTGGTAATTTAGGTTTTCTACATTTTGTACTTCTTGATCACATACGGTAGAGCATGTGTAAGAACATGTAAGCACATAATTGTGTTGATTCATAATACTGGTTATGGTATGTTGAGATGATTCTGACAAACTGTGACCTATACAGTATGTGTATAGTACGCCAGAGCTGTTTTGAAATGGCTGGTGTCGGTAATGGTGGAACCAAGCGGAGGACGGGTGTGGGGACCTGTCTGGTGGATGACCCGTGTCCTAAACTACAGTTGGCTGACTTGCCTTTCAAATATTATACATCTTGTAGCACTGTCTGCTATTTAAACAGATAAGAAGGCCCAGATGTGAAGGCCCACTGTGATAATCATTTTTATTAAAAAGCCTTGTACTTTAGTTACGGACCATGTCTGGTGGAAACGCGCATACTTCCTGCCGGGTTGCTCTTTGGGATGCGTCGTGATGGACCGTGGCTGGCTGCGGCTGTGTTGCTGTGCAGGGCCATTCCCCAGGTGCAGCCTGCGTTGCAGTCACTGAGGAGGCCTTGTAGTCGTTTGCCTTGGCCTGATGCTGGCTGCTCTGCATTCAGCACCAGCAGGGCTTAGCGGCGGCCGACCCCCCCAGAACTACTGCAGAGACTCCCACACACACACTCACACACACACACACACACACACACACACACACACACACACTGGGGCTTCTTTTCATGCAGCACACGAGCTAAGCACAAGGGCCGTCGGCCATCACACAGATTCTCTTTGCTCTGCTCAGTCCTCCCTCATCTCTTAGCCGTCTTTTTGTTTCTTTCACTATCTCATACACACATGTATGAACTGTTACATTGTTAAACATGCCTTAGACGCCCTTCTATTTCTTCGTCAAGAAAAATTATTACAGGTTACCCACTTAATATATTAACCATCACCAGAACTGCTGGATTTGGTTGCATGTAGAGACAGTTTGTTTGTGGATATTGCAGATTGCTCCAACGCTTTCAGCCCGGCCATTTGCTGAGCCATCTTGTGCATTTCACAGTTTCTTTCATGTGTGTTGACATTTGGGGATGTGTGTTGGGAGTTATTTCTGCAGCCGGCCTCGATTGCCCGCAGCCATCGGCCAGAGGGAGAAGAGCCAGCCACACTATATAGGTTTAATTGGCTGTGCATAATTGAAGTAAATATCAAGAGTTACCATCAAAAGGCTGCTGGCTATTATCATTCCCACTGTTTCTTCTCCATTCCTCCTCCTCCATTTTAAAGGCAGCTATGAAGCCAGCTGGTATGTAGCCATTAATGTCTGTGAGGTTAGGGTCACACAGTTGATGGCCGTTGGCGTAAGCATTGTAAACATGAGTTTATGGTCTCAATCACTTTTTTCAAGTCTTTAGCATGATGTTCATTGAGTAAATGATGGTCCATTTAGAGTCAAATAGAGCATACACCAGGGTATGTTTAGGGCGGGGCTACCTTGTGATTGGCAGGTTGCTACATGGCGTTGTCCGGTCCGGGAGTTGTCCGTGTTTTTTTTTTCGTCTTTGTTTCCGTTTTTGGTCCCGTAAAAAACTGTCTTATCAAGTGTTCGGTTGTACTTAGCTCCACCCTCGTGTCACTTCTGGTTGCAAAAAAACAAGATGGCGATGACCAAATTGCCGTACTTGAGGCTTCAAAATGGTATTCCACAAACCAATGGGTGGCGTCTCAGCGACTACGTCTATTTCTTAGAGTCCATGCTAAGGATACAGTCAACTCTGAGATGGCTTGAGGCAGGCGTGTTGGGCCACGCTGTGTTGACAGTTAAAAATGTTATCAGCTAACATAAATGCTTCATTAACATGCAGCATACATAATATAAAAGAGAGGTATGTCACATTGAAATTCTTTTCCTTCCTGCATCACAGCTCAAGTGTGTTTTAGAGGAATAGTGACTTTCCAGTACCACTGTAAATATTTGTCAAGTGGGTAGAATGGGAGGTAATCATTCGCTATGTATATATACTGTGTGTTGTAGCCAGGGTAGCGTGGTGTAATAAATGTCTTTTGTTGGGAGCAGCCTTGAAGCGCCCTTGCTGTCAGTTTTGCCCTTTTCTTAGCATGCTACGTAGGAAGCGCAGCCATTGGCGCTGCACAACTTTGAGCTGGGGGCTGGGATGGGTGGGTAATGGTTTTACTGGTCCCTCTGTGGTGGAGATGTAGAGGGAGAGGAGGTAAGGAGGGGGAGAGAAGAGAGAGCATTACTAACTCTCTCTCTGTCTCTCTCTCTGCCTTCCTTCCTCCCTCTCTATCCCTCGCTCTGTCGACAGGCAGGGTTGGGACTCTGACGTGTGACAGGCTGAATGTTGAGTCTTTTTTTCCAGCTCTTGCCATTCCTTCCTTCCATGATTGGCTGGAGTATTGTTATTCACACAGAAAAATGGGTCAGGTGGCCTGTGGAGAATGGAGTGTTTGTGCGGACGGACAGCACAAATACGCGCACATCCATACCTACACATGCATCCCACACAGAGCTAGGATTATGCTCTGCAGCAGAGCGGCGGTGGCAGATAAATGACAGATAAATGAAAATAAATCCACGTTACGTGGTAAGCGTCTCTTGCGTTGAATTGTCCTCTCACAGGCTGCGAGCTGGTTCTCTCCTCACACCCAGTGGCAGGGGCTTAGTGAGATAAATAAAGGGTTGCACTGAAGGAAAAAAAATAAATAAAAAATCAATACCTGTGTGCATGAATCTGGCTGCAGCTGCCACAAAGCATTATGGGAACATGACGGGTAGATACACTTAGGCTGGGCAGGTTGCAGGCAGCATGATAAGCTAGCTGGTGAAAAACAAAAAAAGACTTGATTTGCAGCGAGCAGTGCATAGATAGATGTAAGTATTTATTAGTTATAAATATTCATATTGTAAGGGTGACCACCACTGTCACAAACGTTTAACAGTAATTCTTTTAAACCTAACCTGGGCAGCTACAATAATGGTTTATAGATTTGAATATTGTCTTCATAAGGCTTGATATAAGAAATATGAAATATAATAATCATTTTATTTATTCATTTCTAGCACCACAAAATCAAAGAAAATGTATAGATAAGAATATAAAACAATCCGATCAAATAGAATGGTTTACATGTGTAAATTTGAGTGGGTAAATTGTGTAATAACTATAACTGTCCACCCCTCCACAAATATAATATGAGTGGCTTTTTGGAAGCAAAACACAAGTAATAGTTAATTTGCTTCAATGCCTCCCTGCACAAATGAATGTCTAATAACTCATGCATATCATGATTGTGTCAGACTTCACATTGCAGTGTAGCAATATTTGGAATGCTATATTACAGCATTACAGGTAGAAAACACGACTGTGTATGATTCTGCAGTTTTGATTACATGCTTATCCAATGTCACAAAAGTCGCTAAGTGTCCGGCAGCACTGTAAGACATCAGCATTAAATACTCTCACTCTCACCAAGTCTCCCTCCACACAGCCTGCCGCTCCAGCCCCAGACTGACACAGATATTAGTTAAATTGGCTGATGCCCTTTCCATCTCTGTACCGCACTGGCGCTGCAATGATCACACTCCCACCTCCGTACTGTGCTGTTTGCTCACCAATAACCGCAATTTGTTCTTTATTAAACTCTCGGGGCTGGGAAACAATATTAGGGTGCGAGCTGGAGGTGTGTGTGCGCGTGTGCGTGCGTGTGTGTGTGCGCGCATGCGTATATATCTGAGCACAGGCAGGAGGAGGAGGGCCGGGGGAGAGATACTAAACACTGCTTAATCTTTGATAAACAGTGAGGTCTCCTTTGTGCCGGCGCAGTTTGGCACATCTTCTCCGGGCCGCTCAGCGCTGCGCCGGGTCTACAGCTTCCAGCTGCTTCCTCCGTAGGCTCCCAGACCTGGATGGAAGCCAGGTCATACGTGGCTCCCTGCCAAGATACAGATTAGCTATAAGCGCAACACGAGCTAATCGCGGACGGAGCCGCCAATTAATTGGCACTTAGACATTCCGTGGACTGTATGGATTTGGGGGCAGGATGTTATCAGTGGATCTGGAGTGATTGGCATGGATGTCACTGGCGGTTAGATATGCTCACATGTCATATATTTGAGGAACATTTTTTTGTTGTTGCATGTGTGATAAGGCTGCAGCTGTATGTAAAGCACAAGCCAGAAAGCTGTTGAGAGTGCTGAGTTGGGCCAGGGTGTGTGTGTGTGTGTGTTCACAGGGAGGGATGTTGGATCACTTCCTGTCCGGGTGAGGGGGGGAGAAGCAACATGACATGGATGATGCATTAAGGCGTAAATGTCTTTGGAATGCAAGCTGACATAATGCAAGTTGAGGTTTTGGTGCATAGATGCTGATCAGAGATAGTCAGTTAAACATCCCTCTGTCATTATGGGACAGGGATTTTTCAGGCATTTAACCAATCCCCTCTCTGATGTGACATCACCTGAGGATGCCACATATAAAACAAACACAACAGACTAAGTGTGGTGGACAGCTAGATGAGCGTCATTCACGTCGCTGCAGAAACGCCCGTGTCGCTGAGCGCTACGTGATTGCTCTCTGTCAGCGATTTGAAAAATAAATAAAAGAGAAAGGTGATCCTCCACCGCACAATTCTCCGTCTCATCCATGTTCAACCCTGCTGTACTTTGACGTCACAGAAAACAGTTTGCGGGGAAGACCTTTGACTGGCGACAGAAGACTGCTTGAAATCTCAGCATCATTGTAGGAACCTGCAGAGAGGCCGGTGTACATAGATACGTGTGTGTTGTAGAGAGACAGAGATGGTATTGGTGTGTAGGAGGAGGAAAAAGAGGGGGGGCGGGGGGGCTGTGAATGGTTGCTCTTATCGCGTGCATGCAGCTGCTGCAGTGTCTTTGAGAGACCGAGGGGCTGTCCATGCATGCCACTCACTCTGCCTATTCACAGCCTCCCTCCCTTTCTATGTTCCCCTCTATCTCCCTCTCTCTTTCCCTTTTCTGTCGCCGTCTGTGCTGCATTTGACGGCGACGAAGTGTTTCGAAAGAAAGTGGGGGAAAAACATCACGACTCGAGCTTTAATGCAGACTCATGACATGCGAGCCCTCCGTTTTTTTCACATCCTCACAACAAGGGACAAGCAAGAAATTAAATATTGGTTGACATCGCCACGACTGACGTGCGTTTGTTTGTGCGAGGGCAACGCTGGCCCGGTGCCTCCCTTTGTTGACACACGTTTTTAACATTTCAATAAATCACGGCTGTTTACGTCAGCAGGCCTCAAACGTAGCTCGTGCTGCTATGACAGAGATTTCTTTTTTCAGTTAAAGCAGATTGTTTTCTCTCCACAGAATCACCTTTGTCGCAAGTATGATGAGAATAATTTGTTGCATGACAATTAAGATACAAGCAAATAAAAGCAAAACTTGCACAGAGGTAAAGCCTGAGGTTCCAACCTTAGCCGTCCCACAAGTCAGTCAGAAGATAATAGGGATGAAGATTCCTCCCCCTGCTCCGCAATGCTAATCAAAATACAAATAATGAAGTGAATTAATTCCGCGGTGCCAGTATAAAGGTGACCTGAGGAAAAGTATAACCAAGACGAGTCACCGTGGGAATTCACCTTGATAGATGGACATCTCAGTGCGGCGTGCTGCACGCGTTGCTTCGTCTTTGCCCTGGTGCCCTGTCATGTATCGGCACACTCCTGCTGCAGTATTTCTCGAGCTGGGATGTGTAACCTTGACTCTGAAATACAGAGTGGAGGAGCAGATGGTGAGAAAGGATGATTAAGAATCACTTTGGACCAGCAGATCTGGGAGGCCTTGAGATGAGACAGACCGTCCATGGGTTTATTTTAAGGGATTCATGGGAAGATTTTCCTTCTTTTTTGTTGTCTACCATTTCTTCACCATTATGGTATTAATCTATCAACTAAAACTGATTGAACTTCATTTTTGAGTTACCACGAATTAAAAGATAAATTATAATCAGACAGGCAATACAGATTTTTGAATTAACTATTGAAATAAAAGTTTTAAAATTTGATGTTTTAATATTTCTGACAGTATTTAAATGTTTAATCAACAAAATACCAAAAGCAAATTTGTTACATATTCAAGGCCAAAAAGAAATTGCAAAGCTGCATATTTTCAGTTTTTATAAAATGTAGGATTCATCTGGTTTATTAAACCAAAATATATATATTTTAGGAATGTACTGAATTACTAAATCTTTATTTTTCTTTTAATAAAATTAAAACGGTGTACAGTGACATTTGTGTGTATTGTTGAGCTAATTATTGTGGTAAGAACCAAGACTTTCCTGTTGTTATTTAAATGCAAGATTTTAAATAATTATGCAATATTTCGTTCAAGATGTATTTATATGTTTGAGCTGAACGGCTTGAAATATTTTCACTCTACATGCAAACTTCTGGTATTTAAAACATTAGACGAAAACTTACTCTTTACATTATTTTGTCTAAACTGAGGAAACCTAATTCTTGGGTAATGCTTGCATAATCCTTTAGTTCCACTCAGCGACTATAGAGAGAGGTACAATACGGAGGGAGTCTGTGTAAAAATACTTCTGAGGACAAAGAAATGAAACTGATAAGTGAGCGAATAAAGGCTCCTTTGCATAATCCGAGTTAATTCACAATGCAGAATACAGAGTGAGCCTTCCGAAAGCTAAGAAACATGTTTCATTTGCATGTTTGGTGCCTCTGCTCTTTTCTGCAGCCGTCAAATATAATATCACAGGGTTAGTTTTCACACAGCTTTCCGTCTAACTTACTGACAAGAAGAGTGCAGATTTTAAATGCAACCTAACGAATCAAATCAAAATATTATGTTCATTTGTAAAGACAATCGAATACAACCTTTGTGCGCATGTGGCTCGTTGGACGGGCAGTGATGAACCTGAAATAGATTTTTCTCTTGCATACAGTAAATAGTCATGTTGTTGCTGAGGGCCTGAGTTGGTGCTGTGAGCTCAGCCTGATTGGCTGGAGCTTGCTATGACTCGTCGTGCGTTTGGCCAATGCGGTTTGCTCGGATTCCGCTCCTCTCCTCTCCCCTTTTTTTTTTTTTTTACCCCCACCCTAAATAAATTGCCTGGAGAAATTGTACAAAAAAATTAGAGAAAGGCAGAGAGCCTTTCATCTAATTGAGAAGCTCATATTAGCTGTGGTGGAAGATAAGCCTCCTCTCTCTCAGCAGCTATTAAGCTCACTGTATGTTAGCCAGCTTCTTCTATTTATTCATTTTTTTCACTTTAGCTTGATTTCTCTAAGCTAGCGAGGTCACTTATACGTGTAGTTAACGAGTGTGTGTGTGTGTTTTATCTTTGTGTGTCCCAGGCATGTCTTGACAGGCTGCTGTACCTGCACACATGCACAGCACTCCAAAATGGAGACCAGATCACGTGACCTTGTGCATCCATTTAGACACACGGGGGGGGGGAGAGACACACACACAGTTTTCTTCAGTTCATCAGCCGCGTTTACTAATTTTGGCACCCTCCTACACATAGGAGCGCAAATGTATTAGAAGCATGTATACTGTCTCTCACCATCATATATCCTGGGAGGTGAAATTGCCTTTCACACATTCATATATTCATGCAATCAAATACATATATATATATTTTCAAAAACTATTTTTAATAAAGAAATAAAAAATCTAAAAATCTTTTAAGTGTATAAAACGATACAAATTAAAAAGTGTGCGTTGCCCTCGGCATGCATGAGCGGGCCGACTTTCAGTAAGTGTGTCGTGCCTCAATTAATGTGTCTCAACATATGTTCTAATTGACGTCGTGGATAAACCTCTGCTTGGATTTATCATGCCGTCTGATTCTTGGGGTGTAGACGTCCCTGATTACATTGTGTCCTCTAGCGCCTTGATCCCTTTAGCCCCCCCCCCCCCAAAACCAGGATTACATTTCCACAGTGTAATCCCGGTTGGGTGGCAAGGGGGTCACACTGCTGCAACCCCCCCGATATGTCGATGCTGTGGGACTATTGGAGGGTGTGTGTGTGTGTGGTGGGGGGGGGGGGGGGGCAGCAATCAAGTGGTGGTGTGCTGGCAATTTGTCAATCTTCCCTCAATAAGAGTGAGGAAAGAGGGAGACCAGTAAAAGGTTTGCTGCTGCTGCTGCTGCTGCTGCTCTGGCTCACTGCCTCTTTCAGTCCGAGGCAGCCATTTTGTGTCCGTCAGTCTGTGTTGCTAGAACAGTGCTGGCTCTCCTCAGCTAACACTGAAAAGGACGAGCTGATGAACATATAGCACAATTGTTTTTTTTCTCTTTTTTTCCTAAAATGGCTTTTTTTTTAGCTTGGAAAGAGGACATTTAGAAGAGCGTATTGTTAATGTGGTGGAGGCCCTTTAGAAAGCCTACTGTATAGTGAAAGGACAAAGTGCAGCTGAATGCTTGGCTTGTATCGGTCTTATTATATAAGCTGTTTGTTAAGGGAAAGCATCAGATACATTGAAGCAGTCGTGAGACAATTCTGCTGCCTAAAATGAGCAAATCATGAAATAAAAAATATAGCATCCACTGTGTCCTACAAAGTTTAGCTGCAATTTATTTCATGTTACAGTATTAAGTCTGTGTTTTGAGCTAGAGAGGGAGAGTCCTCCACTCTACACACACCTATCCTCTTTAGTGGCAGGTGCACCGCTCATCAGCAGCGATCATTCTCCTGAAGCTCAAATAGTTCCTCCTCTGTGTGAAAATAGCAGCGCTGTGGTGAGCATGTGCAGGGCATGAGCAAACATGGCGAGTGTGTACGCGATCGCTCGGCCCATTCAAAGAGGCCCCATAATGGCCGGCTTGTTCCCAGCCTTGTTTGCCCTGTGTTTTGTGGCTTTGGCGTCTGGCAGATGGGCCATCAGGGATTATACCTTCTAATGAAGAGGGGTGGAGGGGTCGGGGAAGCTTCATTAAGAGTAATGATGTGACCGAGCAGAGGACAAAACTACAGGTGCTTCTCTGAACTTTGTGAAACCGTGTGTGTTGAAAGTTGACAGTTTCTATCTTAACAGTTTATTTTGTAATTTACAGGCGGTTTGATTTATAGTTTATAGCTTCTGTGATGCAGATTGCTTTGTTGTGAAGCTCTGAAGGGAGTTGCAGAGAAATGATTACAGTCTCATTAGCTTGCGCATGGCAGCATTAGCAAATCCCAACAAATTTCCGACTAACGCAACATAAAAACACAAAAATAATGCTGAATTTATTCTACGTGAGACAGAGTTTCAGAGCTTATGTGTCTATTATAACATTTTATTTAGTTAATTTTACATTTACATCTACTTTATGTTCTAATATAAAGGAGTTTCTGAGATAGTGACGTGGTGTCCCGGGGCCCACAGACTTATACTGGACACAGAGATGCACAATGACCAGCCTTCCAGCATGATTACACACAGCGTATGTCCAGACATGATGGCCTAATCCCTGACACCCGCCACCCCCTATGTCCATACACGCACACACGCAACCCCCCCCGCCCTCCCCACACACACTCCCTTCAACATATGGAGATGGGAATTAGCGCAGCGGAAGGAAATAAATGAGTTAAAGCGGCCAGCAGCTTAGATCCCACAATATTCGTTCCTGGGTTACGCTTCTGTGAGTTTCTTTTCCTCCTTTATTTAGCTCATGTTGTTCGGCAACAAAATAAGAACAACAACAACAAAAATCACACACTCACATTTTTGTTCCCAAGCACTTGATAAGCATTTACGTCAGTGATTATGGATGAGTGCATGCAGAGAGGTGTGGTGTACATTGTTTTTGAAGATTCTCAATGTCCGGTGACCACACCTCCAGCAAAGCCACAGCCTGACCCCGACGCGCTCCTCGCGTGACCCCAACCAACACGCCCCACCCCAGATTCAGCCCAGATCTCTCGTTAAATAGGATTAAGCTGGCTTTCTGCCATTCAGTGGCTTGGACAGGACTTCTTATCTCCTGTCTTCAGATGGCTGCCAGGAACAACAGAATGCACAGCGACCTACATTAAACAATGCCACCGCATGCAGGGTTTCTGCACCGGGCCTGTATCTTAGCTATTATCTTCCTCATGCTGATTTCCATGGCTAAGTGTAGGTTACCAGGTCAATTACGTGGCTAATTGGGATCTCATGACTGGCCTCTGCTAAAAGCAATTCAGGCTCAAGCCAATCAAATGTTTTGGTGCCGGCCATGGCCAGTCATGTATATATCTCTGTGTGTGTCTGTGTTGTCCAGGTTCTCTTCTAAGCAAGCAGAGGTGTCGCACGCTTACTGTGTAAAGCTCATCTTAATTCCCTGCCCCCGCACCCCCCCCCCCCTTACTCTAATAATGCACAGGGTTTGTCTATGTATTTAGCAGGACGGGGCACTGATAGATACTAGAGAGAGCAGCGGAGTCCATGTCCTCCAGAGTACATGTGACGTGTCTCTAGCACCCTCCCATACTCTCCCCCTCGAGGCAGGGACACCAATTCAGCGGCGTAAGAGGCTTTGTAGCCAAATCCCCAGTTGATCTTCATAAAGTTTGTGTCTTACAATTAAGTACAGATGGTTTGCAGCTGATTGTAAGGCTAGTAAATAACTCGGGCCTCTATTTTCGCCAGGGATTTGGTGGGGTAATCCCTCTCTCTGACAGTTTACCAGATTCAAATCAGTCTGGGCTTTGCTTTCCTTCCTCCACTTCTTCGACCTTTTTTTTTTCTCTCTCCCTCCTATCCCCCTCATTCTAACAAAAGCCCCTTATCCTCATTTGAATATGAGATCATTTAGTGGGAGCATTCACATGACACGACTGTATCTAAGAACAGGGACGTGTGGGATTCAAGAATCTCACTCAATTACCCCTTAAAACCTCTTTCAATCCGAAAAGCCTGTAGCGTAGGTCGGAATCAGTGTTTACGGGACTGTAGACAGAAATCCAAGGACAGCGTGGTCCTCAGGAAGATGAGCAACTATTATGGCAGATGCTAATGGCAACCCAATAAGATCAACAAACCAATAGCAAGCCTTATGTTCACACAAATATATTACTTTTACTTGTCTAAAAAACGGAGGGTCTACAAAGCAAATTCCATTTTTTAAACTGCCCCATTTGTATTTGTGACATTCTTTCCTTAAAAAGTCTTTTCAACTTGTTGGTTGTCACTGTATGCGCTGACTATCTAAACACAAGATATTCCCCCCCGGAGGAAGACCTACCAGTTAGCCAGTGTTTAAAATAATAATGTAAAGAGCTACAGGTTTATTATAATGGATTAAGACAGTGAAAACCTGGCCACTGGTCAGAAACAAAACAGGTTTTATATACTGCATATTAACAGTACCAAAGTACACAGTGACATTATCAGTATTGCTTAGAATTCCACTATATCTTCATTGCTCCTATTATGCCTGTCGGTGTGCGTGGAGGACCCCTGTTAAGCAGATCTCTCTCATGGGACGGTGAGGAAGGCTGACCCTAATGAGGACGTAGTTACGGCGCTCGCACATCCTGAGAGAGTTGTGATCATCGGATGGAAAGAAAAGAACAACAAGCTCTCCCTCGGAAACAGCTTGACCCCGCTGCTCCTTGTTTCCCCCCATCCTGCCATTTCTATTATTCAAATATATTTATATCATTATTTATCTGCTGTTAGCGGAAGGAGGCGGCCCAGCAACACCTCATCTGCATAAGACAGTAGCTAACTGCCCCAGTAGCGCCTCGGGATACGAACAGATGGAAGTGTTTAGCAACCTTACCCACCTACCCCTCCCACCCAAAACACACACACATACCAGAACCCACACCTCTTTTCCCCCACCTCTCCTCTACCCATTTTTCTCCCCGTGCACCCCTACCACTCACCAACCCCCCGCCAAATGTTCAGTTAACCTGTCAGTTCTCATCGCCCAAATTCAAGATGCCATATGCCTCGCTCTGACTTCTAACCCTCAACCCCCCACCCGTCTCCTTCATGGTGACATGAAAGTCCCTCCTTGAAACACGAGGACGTCTCTCCTCTGCCGTTTGATTCGAAAACGCCTGGCTGAGATCACAGCGATCGCAGGCGTGTCGCTTGTCTCGTATAATAAAAGCAGTCACTTAGCGCCACGCGACACAGTGGAGCACATTCGCTGCTGCAGCATCAACGGGACTTTTGATGATCTACCTGGGTTACACAACAAACAACTTATGATGTGCCATCCTCCGTTTGTACGACGCTGTGTGTCGTAAAAGGGAGAAACTACTGTGTGCGGCATCTAACGCAGTACTCGTGTGGTCTCATCAGCTGGTTGAAGGAGGAATTTAAACGTTTGACTGATGGTTAAAACGAGTGCACAGTAAAAAAAAAAAACTATGCATGCCCAGAAGCTTGTGTTACAACATCTAATAACTGTCTCCTCTCGGAGCCCTGGCAGTCCTGTCCAGTGAATTCCAGGCCATTTGCCCTTGCACAGAGGGCAGCTCCCAGCAGGCCTGGCCACAGTGACAGTTTGTTGTTGTTTATAAGGTCATCCCCACCATAGGGGGCAGCATATTCATTACACCCACCCCATGGCTCTGTTTGTCTCTGGCAGTCTGTTTCTCTGTGGGCTCCTGTCATAAGGTCAGAGGGTACTTACTTTCATCCTCCTCTTGTCTTCACAACGGGCCAGCGAAGTCATAACGCCTCTGGAAGGAGTTTTTAAAAGACAGGTTAATTGCCCTTATCTAAGCAAAAATGGAAAGTTTACACGACAGATGGGGCAAAATATGTAATAATCCAGTTGTCCTGCATGTGGATGTAGCAAGATTTGGGCTGAAATTAGAACCAAGGATAATACATTTTCTCCTAGATTGATAGAAAATGAATCGGCTACTCTTTTGACAATTGAATACTAATTTAACACAGCCAGGGGTTGGTGTATACCTAAAAACCGCTATTGGAATGCATTGATCTTCAAGGTACAAGGTCCTTTTATTTGTCATTGAATAACACAGGGTTGTATGACAAACTGTAGTTTCTCCATCCCACCATCTGACTCTTCTTCACTCAATGCATTGAGCAAGTCAAATTTACATGTATGAAGCTCTCTCTCTGGCTCATAGTGAAGGTTAGCCGATGACTTATGACGCGGCTCTTTTACACATAGTAGTCGACATAAGTCGCTGCCATAGCGACACAGAATGTTTATTTAAACATGCAAAAATTAATAGAGCGAAAATGGTTACATTCTAGGGGTATATTGAAGCGTCACTTTTCCCACTTCCTACAACCCTTACTCCCGGTGCCCTTGCTGAGACCACACCCATCGTCAACTCGACCTTCATTTCAACTGCACATCTGTAAAGTTTCGTGACTGTATCTTGCACGGTTGCAACGTTATCGCGCTGAAAAAATCTGCCCACAAACCATTTATTCCACAATTATCACTTGAAGGCCACAGTGGTTGGTGTTTAACTAAAGTCACAAACTCTTGCTGCAGAGAGAGACGACGTAACTTTTGTTAAACAGCAGTCACTGTGGTCACAAGTGATATACGTTGAATAATAGTAACTGCTAGCATACTTTAACAGTAGCACAAGTAAAAACATCTGTCATCGTTTTAGCTTATTCATCAAGGAAGAATACCAAAGGTTTGATGGTTCCAGCCTCTGGGATCATTTCCTGCTTTTCCTCGTCTGCACATTAAAGCTAACTGAATGTCTTTGGATTTTGGACTGTTGGTCAGACAAACCAAGACAATTAGTGACTCCACCTTGGGTTTTCTGATGTTTTATAGAATAAACAATTGTTGGACAAAGTAGCAAATGAATCGAAAATGAAAATAAATGTTAGTTGCAACCTTAATTGAAATAATTGACTATTGAGTCAAAATGTACACAAGTGTGAAGTTTACTTTATTCATTTTAAAGCTCAAATCCAGCAGTTAATTCCCAACAATTAACGGCTGTAATTTATCAGCGGTAGATTTCAATCTGAGAGGCACATGCAACAGACTGAGGCGTGTATAGTGTTCTGAAAGGGAAGCACAGAGAGAGAGAGAGACACAGAGTAAGGAAGTGTCTGGGAGTAGCAAGCTAAGTGAGGTTGTTAGGAGGAAGCGCTGACAGTCCAATCCAGCGCAGCGACCATTCAAAAGACAGCTCCCTTTTGTTTCTGCCTCCTTTCTTCTGCCAGGGTTAGAAAAAAAAGAGGGTGAATCTCTCTGTGCGCAGTAACCCACTGACACCTCCCTCTGATCTGCCTCCTGCACTCCACCTCTTCCACCACAAGCCCACCCCTCCCTCTACTACATCCCTTCACCAGCACTCTCCTCTCTCCTTCCACCTCTCTACCCCCCCCCCCCTCCATGCATATGCCATTGCAAGAGTCACTCTCCTGGTTGCCACAGTAACCAGCTCACCTCTCTCTCTCTCTCTCTCTCCCCATCATTCTCCCTCTCACAATTCACCTATACAGGAGAATCTGTCTTAGTCCTTCAGAGGCAGAGCGAAGGGAAATTGGGGGGGGGGATTGTACAATTGTCTTCCTTTCTACAATCCTTATCTATGCATGCATTGCAGAGACAGAAAACAGGGGAAAAAACGTGGGGAAACCAAACATAGGGAAAAAAAGACGTGAAATAAAAGAGAGAATTATGAATAAGAATATCCACGAGACCAACACGTGTATAAACCAAATGGTCCTAGACTGACAACCTTTTTTTTTTCTCTGCCACAGTTACAGCACCAGGAGCATGCCCGCTAACCAGCGTCCTCCACCTGCTCCAGCCATATTTCCCCATCCCCCTCCTCCATATCAGGCCCACCCCCCACCTCCTTCATCCCCCCTCTCCTCTGCCTTGTCGTCTGTGAGTGGCACTCAGGTGGTGGTGGTGGAGAGTCTGCCCATACAGCGTCATCCCTTTTTAGACAAGTCATTCAGCACATCTCCCTCTCTGTCTGTCTCCAAATGTGCCCAATGCCCAATTACACTGTAATTACCTCCTAATTACCCTGGACACAACAGCAACTGGTAGCACAATCACAAAGAGAGCAGAATGTAAATCGGCTACATTTGTTCTGACATTATTTGTGGGTCTCTCTCCCCCCCCTCCACTGGGTGGTGGCATGTTAAATGTTCCCCTGGTGATGGTGGTAATTTAGAGCAATATGGTAATAGGGGTGCTGATGGCTATTTCTCCTCTCACCAGACGCTGTTTTAGTCCTTTCACGAGCTGTTGTCGGCTAAATTATATTGAAGGTTTAATTGGCTATTTTAGATCACAGTTGATGGATTCTAAAAAATCAGCTCAGTGATCACTGATTATCACTTTTCAGAGCATGCATCATAAATTAGACCATCATTGGTTCATGCTGTTTTATTCATATACGCTAAATAAGACTAGCTGGGAGCACTTGCTCCCTGCAAGGGCAGACACCCCCTAACGAAAATATATCACTATGGACATTCCCCAGTTGATTACTTACATTAAGACAATTCTTTTTTGCATTACAAGTTCTCTGAAATGGTATGTTTAATATGCAAATGAGGCATTAACTAATGGTCACTTTTGCTGAATTTAAGTTAGAATTACAAACGCAAATAGTCAAAGTAGTGATATAAACACCCAAAGGTGTATTTTAGATGTTTTCTTTCAACTAGTCTGAAAGAAGACATCTTATAGAAATAAAATAGCCCATAATCTCTCAATGGATCAGTGCATGGAAAACTATGCTTTTGCATGGGGCCTTAAAGGCACAGTCCATGATCTGTGCGCTGTCATTGTCAAGTTAAGAGATCCTCTCCACCAATCACTGTTTTATCAATTTCTTTAGTTTATTAAATGGTAACACAGCTCAGAGGAAACATATACCTTAATGATGTGGCTTTTCGTACCTTGAAACAAGTCAATTCAGTTGCTTGTTTGGGATCACACTTTGCCCTACCTAGCTGATGCCCCTCCGAGTAAAGAATCCACCAGCCTGGACTGCTTTACTTTCCTGCAAGGCAGGGCGTGTGTCTGTGTTTCACTGAAAGATAGAAGTCTAGCAAGTCTTATAAACGTATATTTATTTAGTGTGTGTGGAATAGTCTTTCGCTATTCAGCCTCCATTTAGACTCCACATCCCTCTCTTTCCAACAAGTCTTCCAAATTAAAAAAATATCTGCTCCCAAGAATGACACATTGTTATCTGACAAACCTCAGCAGGACATCATCAGTGTGTTCTCAAACTATCACAAGTCGGTTACATTTAAGGTAAAAACAGACGGTATCATTGAAAATCCTGATCCATTTAGTGTCACAGCTGCTGCACCTGCCCAAGCGTGCCTTTGTCCCTCTCTTTGGCTCCCTGTTGTCTCAGAAGACACTTCCTGATTCGGTCAAGTTTCATTTTGAGTGTTTCTAGGGATCGGAATTTGTCATAACGCCTCTTATTTAAAGTTGCAGTTCTTTAGACGTGCTACATTAGGTTTGGAATCTCAGATGGTGAAAATACATAATAGATTTTTAGCCGCTATGATTCTAAGGAAGGCCAGTTTATTGTTGTGCCAATCAACCACTGTGGTCCAGACTGAAAGATCTAAACAGCTGTTGGTAATTTGTGTTCTTCAGAGGATGAATCCCAATGACTTAAGTTATCTTCCTGACTTTCAATCTAGCACCCCCAGCAATGTTTTTTTATAAAACAACTACTTGATAATTTGTCATGTAATTTGGTAAAAATGTCCATGGTACTTAGACTACGTATCTTATTGACTTTTATGATCCCCTGATATTCCAAGTAGTACCACCAGCACGTCACAAATTTGTACTTACCTGTACTCATTGAAGTATTTCAGGCTGGCTTCATCCTGCATTCATAGCTATGCCTACGGAATATACTCAATTACTTCGTATGTTATCCATGTGATCATTAAAGAGGAAGTATAAAGACCGCTGAAGCCGGCACAAAGAAGGCAATGGTTGGGTCCAACAACCAGGGATCTTTCAGCCAGGAGACTGCTGTTTGTTCCCCGTGTGGAAAGAGAAGTCAATGTTGATTTATTTGTCACGTTACTTGCGTAACATACTTATGGCACTTCCAAGGTTATTTGAACCCAAGACTATCTTTTGCTAAACCTAACTAATTATTTTTGTTGCCTAAACCTAACTGAGTTGTTTCACATAAAGACAGAAGTTTATTTTGAAAAGACTGAATGCATTTCACGAGCAGGAATTAACATGTGTTGCTGGCTTTTGTAGGGAAACGCACGAAAAAATGAGTAACTTTTCATAAAATATCATACAAACAGTTGCAAGGGGATACGTTGAGTATTTTTTTCATCTACGAGATTGATTGGCACAGAGCGTTTTACTTTGTTTATTACTTTGGTTTATGACCAACTACCTGAACTAATGACAAAAGCACAGCTGTCAGAGCTGCTAGCCTGGCTGTAGACTTTTTTTGTTTGCGTGATTGCATCGTAGCACCAGAGACTGGTTAATGTTACAACGCTGATCTTAAAAGTTCTTTAAAACACCGATCCTTCTCCTGAGTGTCCATCCATCCACCCGTCTGTCCCTCCTTCCTCCGCCCATGCAGGCATGTGTCTGATGTGTATGGGCTCCGTCAGCGTGCAGGCTTGTTTAACGAGGGCAGTGGGACAGCGTGGCACTAATTGCTGTGTGTGATTTATACCAGGCTGGGACCAGGCAGGAACACAGGCAGACAACGGCACTCTGAGAGCAGCTGCTTTGCCCAATATTTACTTAACCCTCCGCTGGCGGGCCTGGCACTGGTGCCACTGACGATGGGTCTGTGGGGAGTCATTTCGCTGCTTAGTGTTATGTGTAGCAGCAGGGTTGGGGCCATGTTTGGGGACAGGCTCAGAGTGGGGAGTGTGTGCCGTATGGGAAGTAGATTGGAGCAATTAGAGGGAAGAGTGTGATTGGTCTCCTGACAGTTTGGCCATCCAGGAGGAATTGTTGCTAGGTGATGTAATCACAACCAATTTGGAAAATAGTAGGATTTGTTTTTTTTATTACTGGATTCCTACTAATGACCAAATGCTAAATATTTTATAAAATATAACAGAAATTTTAAAAAGTATTTTGGCACAGAGTTTTTTTTCTTCGTGGATGAACAAAGGGGTTAATTGTAATTAGTAGCGCTTTGATTGTGGTCCTATATTGAGCAGCATGATTTGTACAGTGCTCACTCCTCTGTCATGTGTTAGCAGTGATAGACACTTCCATCCCACGCCTGTCTGCCCGGCTCATCTGGAGTGATAGTCTGAGACATCGTGGGGTTCGCATCCGCAGCTCAATTAGTCACACCTCAAATAAATTAGCAGCGAGAGGTGCCAACGTATTCTGATGTAATAGATCAGCTCAAGATCTTAAATGGTATCTAGATATTCGCACCCTGCATGAGCTCCATGATCCATTCGCAACTGTGGAGAAACAAACAAACGAGGGCTCATGCTCGGTCCACGATCAACCACATGCGAGACTAAGACGACGGAAGGAAAAAAGAGGGCTAGAAAATAAAGGAGGGGGAGCCTGATTCTGTCTCCACAGCAACAATGATTGATATTCTTCAGGTGGAGCAGCTGTCAAGCGGCCTGACCACTGCAAGCTAATGCTCTGCGGGGAGAGAGCAAGGGGGGGGGGGGGGGGGAGAGCAGGAGGGAAGGGAAACACCAAGGGGAAAAAAAGGGAAAAGATGAAAAGCAAGGAGACAGAGGGGACGGTGACGGGGAGGGGATGAAATTGAAAAGCCATGACATGAAGGGAAGGAAAGATATTTTTGTATTGTGATTTAGAGCCATTACAGAAAAGGTGGAGGCCGCCGTGAGAATTCGATTACTTGGCGGTGCAGTGGTTTTGTAAACGAGGGGCGTGTCTCCATTCTCTCCTCTGGAGATGTAAAAGGGGATAAACTGTGTGGAGTCTCATATCGCTGATGTCAGTCAGCTCATATGCGTTCAGCTTTGGCTGTCCTCTTTGAATGTAGCTAACATAATGTAGTCGTCCTATTTGTTGTGCTCATGTACAATATCACTCTGGTTGCCTGAAGCCCTTTGGCCTCAATTTACTCTTATCAACAGGACTCAACACTATGCAGATAAATGTCAAACTGAAACTGGCAACCCTTACTGTCAAGCCCTGATTATGACTTTTTTTACTTATTACAATATTTGACATTTTTTCCATTTAATTATTATTAGATTATGGGCAAATTGAGAAACAAAATTCTGTCTTCATCTTTTATTTGTTCAAACCTACAAACCTGTCTGAATCACCAGAACACTAACGTTCACCAGGTCTTTGTGTCTGAAGGTGAGAGTGCAGATTCCTCTAAATCTGCATAGTCGTAAATATCCAGCTGGACTAAATAAATGAATGTTGGCCTCAGAGAAACAACCTTGTAATCTAAATGTTGCCACAGAAGTTAGTCAAAAGGCCAGTGCTGCTGAGAGAGCAGTGTGTGCTCGCAGGCCTGCCAGGAACCTTCCTCAATCTCTCACGGAGAACACATTTTTATTTGCAAATTTCCAAGTACATTCGTTATGCGTTGTCTGCCAAGAATTGTTTATCAGTTTACATCTGCAACCATAATTACTCCGACATGTATATGTAATTGATGTTCCAGAGGATCCTCATAAATAATGGCTGTTTTGCAACTACAGGTTGTCATCTTCATTAACCAGAAACATGTTGAAGCAGGTAAACCAGGCAGACAAACAACATAATGAGCTTGATAATCGGTTGTTTTTGAGATGCTTGAGTCTCTCTCCTCTCTGTCTTGCTCTCTCGCTTTGCATCTTTTTTCTGAGTAATAGTGAAATAAACTTACACAGACAATTACAGGAGAAAAACATTTACACTTTGAAGGACAAAATAAATTCTTCAGTCCATATTCCAGCTTTGCATTGAAAAATGCTTAAGTCTGAAATATGCTATATTTTTTAAGCTTTGCATGGAAGTCACCAGAAGGGGGAAATGGTAAATTATTATTATTTTAAGGGCTTGGTGAAAGCAAACAAATTGTATTTTAAGAGTGTGAGTCAGTCACAGGGCTTGCATTTATCATTATTTACCACTGGTGGAATGTTTATGAAGTACATTTACTCAAGTGTTGTAATTAACTCCAGTTCGGAGGTACTTGTACTTTCCTTGAGTATTTAAATGTTCTGCTACTTTATACTTTTACTCCACTCCCTTTATCCGTCAGCTATAGTTACTTTGCAAATAACCATTTGTAATCAGCATTTAAAACACAAAGCGTTGTAATACAGTAAATTAAACCAGCCAACAGTATATAAAACAGCTAGAATTGGCTTCACCTCATACAGTTACATTAATATGCTGCTTTCCTGTTACTGTAACAGTAATAATAACAGTATAATATGTTAGACTGTTTGGCCTCCATAGTGAGTCATTTCACACAGTGTCGCTGATTCTACAGTAAGCCATCATTTTATTTCCATTCAATTCATTTATTTTCTGTGTCTAACACACTAATGAACCCAACCCAAATTCTGGGCCGTTACCAACGCCGCCTCAAGCAAATAAGATGGTAAAGAAAGTTGCCTTCTTATGTGGCAACGTTGACTAACGTTACTAAGTGCCCCCCAAAATGTTGTAAATGCCCCAATTTCCTACACGGCTTTAACATATGTAAACATTTTGAATGCAGGACTTATTTTTTTGACCCAGATCACAAGAGTTACCTCCCCATTGGATCCTGAGCACTGCTTACTGGGGAACTGTGTGGACAGCAAATGCTTAGCAGTGACATGTACATCTGATTCTATAGCGTTAGAAAAGCTTGCTGAAAATGTGTCAGCCTTAAAGTATATAGGTACATCACTGACATCACCATAGGGGTGTGACCATTTAGCCAGAAGGCCTCTTGAAAGGATGTAACACTGCGTGCCGTCTCTCTGTGTCACTCTGAACTGAATGAACTTCTTTTCAAATTGGGTTTATATAGGATGGCTAGGGAATGGTGGTGGTGTTGGGGATGTTTTATGTTCTCTCATTTAAAAAAATTATTATACACAAATAAATAAAATGATCTGAAAATACAATAATTATTTATTTCTTGATTTATATTAGTATTAGATAATATTTTTAATGCAAAATATACAGTCATCTTCTATACACTACACTATTACAGATGTAAGCCCCTGCATACACCCACACAGGTGTCTTTTTTTACAGTGGCTGAATGGACCGGCAGGTTGGAGTTGTGCAAAGCTGCAGTATGATGGGATTTAAATCAGGGATATGAAACTCCTTGTATAAGAATGCTCAAGTTGCAACTTCTCCTGCACCAAAATAAGAGGATAGTGAGAGAGGGATGTCTGCACGCCCACACCGTCTTAAGAAAAGGTCTAATCAGGCAAAATAAGTGACAATACTGTGAGGCTCCCCAGCACTTTATCCAATTGTGTGACTTAGCTCCACCTCAACCAGCTTCATCATAAGTATTTTTGATAATATATATATAGTTGTATGTGTTTTAATAAATTAGACGATAGTTTTAAATAATGCACTAGTATGTTAGGACCAGGATAATGTCACTCGATTCAAACTAAACTCTTTAAACAAGCTGATTTGCATATGAGGTTAGTGAAATGATTTCGCTCGCAGACTATCATTCTAATTGTATGACATAAAAAGGGTTTAACGGACTGAATACAAGAGAAAATGTCACGTCAAGATGTAGTTTCTGTAATGTTGCGGATGGAGGCTGCAGCTCCGGGGCCACGATCAGACAGGGTGACTCATTAGAGAGCTGCACTCCGTCCCGTCACTTCCTTCTACATAATCACTATAATGTGGTTTTACAGTCTTTTCATTTGTCAACTTTCATACCCACAGCATGTCAGAGTGGTTTTAACCTGTCTGGATTTTTTAGACTAGTTCCATTAGTACGTAAAATAACAGTTTGATCCATTAATAGATCAGCACAGTCAGTTTAATACAGTGCAGAGATGGGTTTTTTCTCAAATTGGGAATGAAATTGTCTTTAAAAGAGACTTCATGCTTAATTGAACTGTCTGTATCCTGTCCATGCAAAGTCCTGATTGTCATTGGTGAATTTGTTTTTGAGGTGGTTCCAGCTTCCTGTTTTAGTTGGTCTGTTGCTCCGCAGCATAGTTCAGCACCACGGAGAGCTCCACTCATCATGTCTGTAAGTGGAGTCTGGTTTCACCTTTAGATTTGACACAAAAACATTTCATTTTAACCACGAGTGTCGTCTTATTTAATTTTTTTTGGTGTAATTTAACTAAAATAGTTTTAAACAACACGTTTTTTGTTGCTTTTTAGGTTTTGCTTTGTTGTTTATTGAGGTCTTGAAAGTGACAAAAAGTTAAACAAAAAAACTGTACACATAAATAAAAGATTAATGATTTACAGTAGTATTTTTATATAACTGCGAATGTGCTTGGTTCATTTTTCTCGTTCAACCATTATGCACAGTTGCAATAGTGCTTACATGATGACATAAGTTTGATTCTGGCTTATAAAGATTCAAAGATATTCACGTTTTATTTTGTAATTGTTAAGTGGATACTTGAATTATGATTTAAAATGTACTTGTCTGTCGCCTCGTTCAGTGCAGTGATGCACAACTCAAGAGATCCCTGAAGCTGATGAAATACTGAACATACTGACAGATCCACAGCAAAACCCAAAGCATTGACTGCATGTAGACCATGTGTGTTGCTGTGTCTCTGTACTGCTGGTCAAGCTGCTGCTACCAGGATTAAGCTGATAAAATGACATTCACAAACAAATGTGTCTACTGGGAATGCTGTGGCAGACGTTGCATATAGATAATGTCCATGTCGAAATAATTCATAAATCCTGATCCACACTTGAACAAGGGGAGGAGAGGGAGATGGCGTTTAATAAACATGATGGCTACACATGTTGATGTCAAATTAACCCAGCTGTTTCTTCCACTTTGGCTCTTCTTAAAAACAAGGACCTAATGTCCTCCATCTTTTGCTTCTTTTGGAACATTTAATCCCAATGAAGAAGTGGGTTGATGTTAAAATGAACAAGGATTTGCTAATGCACAATTATATCCAACAGAGTGATTATTTAAAGTTCTATGATATTGATACATTTTAACTGTAAAGTTTACCATTGTTCATCTCACAGACATGCTCCCAGTATTGCAGCTAGCTAACAGCCCGTCCGGCCTGAGGGCTACCAGGTCATTGATGTGGTATTCCTCGCTCTGTTGCTCTTTATTAAAGTAGCCTTTACAGGAAACGGACAAACCTGGCAACAGTTAAAATGACGCCATCCTACGGTTCAGTAGCACCTTGACACTGCCCCAAAATCTGTCCAAATCTACACCGACGATGTGAAGACATCCAGTCATTATCTGCAAAAAAACATCCCCTGTTCAGGCTTCCTTAATAAATAAAACAGGGGTCTTTCTTCACAGTGTGGATCAAAGTACATCTCTGTCTGAATCTTCGTCAAGCAGTGCACACAGGCCTCGTCTCGCCGCAACTTCCTCCCACTCTCTTTCTCTCGCTCCTCTCCGGCTTCATCCTTCTCCCTCCGTTCCCTCCCCTTCCTCAACGTGGCTGCTGAATATTTAATAAGCCTGAATTACCGAGGCCCTCAACCGTAATGACGGGGAAATCAGACAATTAAATCAGAAGGGCTCCGGCTTTAAGTCTCACCTCCCCCAGAGGAGCCAGAGATTATTTAAAGTGGCACACTGTTTGATTATCTAATCCTCCTCTTGCCCCCTCTGCTTTACTCACAGAGCGCCATCGCCCGCTCCACTTGCCAGCACAAATTACCATGAAACACCAATGAGCACTGTATTTAAGTCCCTTTCCATAATGCGGGAATGTGGTGCCATGAAGTTCCCATGGGAATGGCGCTATGGGAGGAAACTCCTTTACACTCAGGTTATCACAGTTTAGCGAGGGGCTCGAAGGCTCGCCGCGTTCTCGCGCAGGGAACGTAATTAACAACCACAGTGAGACTGTGCGGTTTTCACGTTTGCTTGAAAAACGCATGTCTTTGCGTTGAAAATGGCCCTCGTCGTTTCTGAGCTTGTGCCGCTGTTGGATGCGGTCGACGCTTCTCTTTCCCAGGTGGTATTCAAGTTTTCTTTTTGTTTTTTTTATTTAATCATGAGCTTTCATCAAGCATGACTGAAAGGGGGAAGCAGTAAGGGTGTGTGTGTGTGTGTGTTATCAAACAAAATATTGAGAAAAGACTGTAGGGGATCCACTAAGATAACCCTGACCTGCCACGGTGCTCTTTTGAAGTGAAAAGCTGCAGGACTGGATACAGGCTTTGCTCCCAAATCAAAGGCTGTTTTGTTTGGGTTTTGGCGATAAGAAGAATTGTTGTCAGCTTGACTTATCATCCAGACAAAGTGATGGATTGTGATTGAGTAGATAGTAATAGCTTCCTTAATGCCTGCCGGTGCAGCACACACACATGCACACGCACACACACACACACACACACACAGAGGTCCTCACAGACAGAGAGATGAATATTCATGATTATACAGCTGAGGCTCAACACTGCTTCATTTAGTGTTGGCCAGAGAGAGGCCAATGATAGCATTGTAAACACACAACCATCGGGGGTTTAATAGCTTGACTCCAGTACTGGCTAATTACAGCGCACATGCAGCCACACACACACACACACACACACACACACACACACACTTCTGATAGAAACACACACAGGCGCAGATTTGAAAGCTATTGCAGGTGGAGATTTCCCTCATTTTTGACTTCAGCAGACAAACATTTGTCTGGTAAAAATTAAAAAAAAGTGCTCAAACAGCTGCCTCGAAACCGTCTGGTGGAGAATAGAGACATCCTGTCATAGTATGTCAAATAAGTCCTGTACAAATAAACCCCATTCTTCCAGCGTCCATTGTTTGAGTCTGTTTGATGAGATAGAGTTCCAGTCAGGAGCCGTCACACATGAAGCTGCTGACAATGACTTCAAAGTGGAACCGATAGTACACATCCAGGTTTATGGGTGTCGGGGAGTACTTCTGCATAGTGGAAACTTGAGGCGCGTCGGTTGGGTGCAAAAAACTACAAATTTGAAAATGTGGGTGTAGGAGTGTGGAGCAGTGAGCTTACCAGTAGCTCCTCATCTCTGCCTAAAGCTAGCTGCTGATTAGCAGCGACTAGCATAACACACTCGGTCTGTCAGCCGCCAAGCGTGGAATAAAAAGGATGATATCTCTGGGTCTGCTGCACCGATTTTGATCCTTGGTTTAAGAACCGTCTACTGTGGCTCTCATATTGGATTGACATTGCAGGTGTTCCTGGTTCGTCCAATATCTAGTGTCAAGCAAGACCTGACCTGAAAAGGACTCTGATACTTCTGCCCTTTAAATGTTAAACCTTAAACGGATCAACAGTTGTCGTCCAAAACTACAACACAAACACAGGACTTTGGTGCAAAACTAAATGTTAACATTTTGTCACGTCAGTCAAGTTAATGCCAAACGCGCTCTTTTCCTAAACCTGAGTGGTTTTGTTGCCTAAACCTGACTTTCTGTGGAGACGGAAGTTCATTTTGAAAAGACACTGTGTAACGAGTGCAAACTGACACACTGTCCCTGACACGTCCTCAACTGAGGGGGACATAGAACGTCATAGTTTGAAGCTTAAGACCACTGACCAAGCAGGAGAATGTGTTGTCAAGACGCGTTCATTCAGTTCTTAAATGATTTTAAAAACTTGCATCTCTATAAAATAATCCAGTTTAAAATGTCTCTGTAGCTCACTCCAAGATGAGGGTCCAAAAATCTTTAAAAGCACTTCCACCAAGGAGTGACGCACGTAATATGTTGTTTGGAGGTTGCAGCTTTTGGCGTTCATAAAGAGCACAGATGAGGAAGCAGTTTGTGTAAAATGGTCTAATATAGAAAACATGTACCTATGTTCCATAACATCTACCATGAATCATTACTTCTGGTATCGTTTCACAGTGATCTGGGATGTCTCGTAGAACATCACTCCGGAGACTGACAGTATCTAAAATCTCTCTTCCTTTTAACACGACAGAGGAATGTGGGGCAACGTCGAGACCAAGCGCCTCAGGGTTTAAGCTTCCCTGTTGCCTCCCGATTTGAATATCGTTCAGCGTCCATTTGCATCTAGTTTTAATAGCGGTTTATTCAGTCAAGCAGAAGATGACATCTTTATCTGTGGTTGACATATGAGGCCGTTAGCCTCAGGCTAGCGTGTGTCTAGTTAATGAGCAGAGGGATGCTGCCGCTGATTAGAACAAATTCTCAGCCTTCTTCTCTGACTCAACTCCGTAGCGAGCAGATAGGGTCCGGACCCCAGATAGGCTGCTTCCAGTTTGTAGTCCAGGTGTGATAAGAAATTAGGGCAGGCACTTGGTTTGTGTGTGTGTTCCTGAATTTGCTTGTAGGGGTGTACTGCAAATGTACTGCAGACTGTTATTTTTGGAAGGGAGAGCAGATGTCAAATAACATGAGTACAGACAATATCATGGAAGTAAATTGCAAATATAAATGAAGAATAAGTAGGATAATTGATAGAATTCCTACAGAACGCATTTTTGCAAACAAGGTAGCATTTTTACGGTGAGACTTACAGTTATGAAGATCAAAATTATAATCATATATTAATCAAAAATGTCTTTATACATGTACAGTATTTATTGCATGTGTAAGCATTGACACATTTGACTGGACAGTATACCTGTGAGTGTGTGTGCGTGTTGTTCTACCTCTCCACCATTTACAGTATACTGGGAATATTGCTTGGTAAGCGAATGGTGGCCCGTGCGTTGCCATGCCAACCCTCAGCAGCTGTCAGTGTGCCTCCTGTAAGAATGACAAATGGTTTTTATTAGAGGGGCTCTAAATTGGTGGGATCCCCCTCTCCATGGAGATGCTTATCCCAGCCCGATCCGAGCGGAGTCACTCTGCCAATAACTCTGAGCGGGCCTAATTACCACACGGGATCCTCCCGGGCTCATCATACACTGATTATTACTCACTGCCGGTGAATTAAATTTGACGGCGCATTTCACAAATTCATGTGGTACATTTGTAACTGTTACGAAATAGAAAACAGTCATCATCAGCCAGTTTGTTATTTTTATATATTTGTTCCCTTTGTGATCATATTAATAGATCAAAATGCAGATGCTCCTCTCTCTATTGAACTGATGCTGTATCACCTCAAGTCAAAAATGTATTCTACATACAGATAGGTGTTTCTTTTTTAATGTGCAACTGCACTGTATGAGCAGCATGCGTTATCTTTATTTAATAATTTTCTGTCAAGCTGTTTGCCTTTGACTGTTCCAAGGTTACGGTGACACCGTAGGCCCCGGCTGTCTCCAGGGGACCACTCTCCTCTCACTAATACACTCCAAGACAGTCGCACAGCGGGGACACTGCCAGCAGAGTGATGAGGAAGCACATTTTTTTAATTTTTTTTATCAGCATTGTTTAGCTGACTCCGTGGGTTTCCTGTAAGTGGCGTCCAGACCGTCGGCATTGACTCAGAGCTCCTCAGGTTGAGGTGTTTAAGGTCCCAGGGGGAAATAATTTGTCTCATCTGTACTATGTGTCCCAACGTTTGCCTGTTTTTAACAGCATAATGTTAGAATATTATACTTCGAGGATTGTGCCGCATGCAGAGATGCGAAGATATACAGGTTTGGTTTGAGTACACTCTCGTTAGTCATCGTATGTTTGATTTGAAGAAGACAGCAGACAGAGCTAACGGGTTCCTGTTGAGATCTGTCAGACAGACAGGGCTGACAGGTTTTCCTTTGATAATTACTCTGCCTAGCGATGATCTGAATTAGCATATGAAAGTTGTCTTCTTTTTTTTTTTTGCCTTCACTGGGAGCACATAGCTGTAAGCTAATTTGTAAGTCATTTCAGATGACAGAGAGTGGTTGTATCCCAGAGGTGCTCTTTCCCTCTTGATCCTTTATTTTTGTTCTCTCTCTCTCTGCTGCCTGCTTTCTCTCTCATCTCTCCCATCTCTCCCTCCTCCCATCTCATCTTTCCACCACTCATGTCTCAATTATAAGAATATTGAAATGACTCAGGCCAACCGAGTTAACTCTCTCAGCCCGTTTTGGGGCAGATGGTCGACCGGCGAGCGCCGGTCAAAGTGCTCAATGTCACCGCGTGTCATGTTCGACCTTATCAGGAATCCTTCTCTCTTAGTCCTTGTCACAGGATAACCTGTGTGTCCAGTGGCAGCACGTCCACACCAGTGCAAACTAGAATAATACAATAGTATTGTAATACGGATATGATTCTGCCTTTTCTCTGTGTTTCCATTATGTCTGAGGTTTCTGTAAAAAAAAAAACTTCTGAGCCGATCCCCATTTGAATATACAAAGAGACCACTAGCAGGCTCAGTGTGGCTTATGTGGGGATTAATTGTAGCTATTGAGTGTGGTGGAGCCACAGAAAGGGACTTGTGTTTGTGGCACAGTCGATGCCAAAGCAGCTGGGCGGCCCGAGGAAGGGAAGAGGAGACGACCCACAGTCCAGTGAGGCCACCTGGGATGAAGTGAAGCCATAGTTTCAGAAATATACACTAATACCCTTATCCCACCCAAATGTGCTTGCGTATGCCGTGTTTTAAACGCGGGAACACTCGCTCTAAAAAGGCGAAAGACTCCTTTTCCATTGCGAGTATGCCGAGCTGTTGCACTGGTCTTTCTGGGGTTTTTTTCCTGCTGTGTCTCATTTGAAGCCACTGACGCAGGGTTAGTAAACAATGAACATGTAACGGCAGTTATGTCTTCTTCTTCTTCTGTTACTGATTTAGTCTCTCTTTCAAACTTTCAAACCAGAGCTGGGGATTGTTTGAACAGTGGAAAGACGAACAGGCAAAGACGGTTTTGATAAGTTTTGTTTTGTTTGTATTCAACTTTATTTCAGAATATATCAGTCCATATAAAAGAGAAAGAAAAAACAAACGCATACAACGACAAATAAATACAATACAAGGACACCAAGACACAGGTATAATCATTGCAGTTCAAAGGTTACTCGTGGTTGAAGACCATGGAGACAATACCTTGTATCACTTTGTGTTGGCTCAGTTAAGGCCTTTAGGATTTTTGATTCAGTCAATCGACATTTAAATTTATACATAAAATTCCTCAACACACACGGAACATGAAGCATGTTCGATGGGTGAAATGACTGCGTTCTGACGAGTCTGGTGGCTTTAAGGAGAGCATATCAAATGTACGCTTTCTACGTTAATAGAGTATAATAATTGTCCAAATCCCTGTTGATTTTATTCATTATATTCATTTATATAGTCATTGAATGCCGATTGTCACCTTTCCTACTGAAGTCAAAAAGCAGATGTGTTCGTGGGCTCTTTGTCCTGTGGGAAAGGGGCTTACTGCATCCAGGTGTGGACACAAACGCCTGCTCATGTGCCTCACCAACGCTTTGCAAGAACAGCGGAGGCTGTGTCTCAGGCGGTGCTAGTATGCAGTAGGTGGAGCAGAGAGGAGCAGGGAAAAGCCTTCGATCATTATTATTGACCATTCCGCCATGCAGCAGCGTGCTGCATGAACACACTCACACTCACTCGCATGCACGCTCAGAGACACATGTTCGCTCACACAAAGACTTTAATATACAGATGCACAAGCCAGTGGGATTCAAGATAACTGCAGTGGTCAGAGCATACGCAGAAAATGCCCTCAGCTTACTGTACAAGGACATGCAAATACAATACAGCTCTGTAGGCCTGTATCTCTGTGCAAAGCAATCAATTGTGTTTGTTTGGGAGGGAGCGAGAGCTGGCTCTGGGAAGAAAGAAATCTCATCCAGAATCAATAATCAATTACAAGAGTTGTGGGTATTTTTTAGATTTTTAATTAACACTAACCACCAGCACCTTCTGTTCTCATTGCAATGGTCTTAATTCAGAAACATGTTTTACTCACATGTCAATTCACCTCCTGCTGAAAAGATGCACAGCAGTGATTTTAAACTGTAAGGTGCAAAATCTACGAACTGTTTTTGAAACGGGGTCGTTTAACATTTCCGATTTTTAGCATTGTAAACACAAGAGTCTCTGCTAAATTTCTAGATGTGTCCGCCGCTTCAGTGGACAGCAGACAGCACCCATAAGCTGTACAAGATTTCTTGAGATCAGGTTGTGGCAATCATCAAGGTTCAAATGCTTGAGGATGATGTACTGTATTTTCACAGTGAAGGAAGAATAACAAACAGTACCGAGATGCTACTTCACTAGGGCTTAGAACAAGTGTAAGGGGTCAAACTCTATTCTAAGGAGCTGAGTAGTTACTCTGAACAAACAGACTGATGTTCGACACTGTTGCAAATTTGCGTAAACATACACGTTGTCTTTCTTGCTGAGTTAGAAGATAAGATTGATACCTCTCTCATGTCTTCACACTAAATAGGAAGCTGACACCAAGAGTCAGATCGATTAGCTTAGCATAAAGACTGGAAATCAGAGGAAACAGCTAGCATCGCCAAAAGTAAATAGTCCACCGCTAAAGCTCACAAATTCATAAATTACATCCAGAAAACAGTGTAAAAACAACAATTTGTGGTTTGAGCTGTAGAGGTGCTTGTAGGCAGATTATTTTACCTTTGGGCTGAGCCCCCCTATCCAGTATTAATGCGAAGCTAACTGTCTCCCGGTCCCAACTCTAAAAGTAGCGTAAATACTCCTCATTTTATTCTTCAAAAGAAAGCAAATACAACCTATTATCTACTATTCCTTTAAAGCATATTACACAGTTATTATAGTGAAAATTACCATTTTAATATCAATATATGCCTACCTGTCATCCTCTGACCAGATCCAGTTTGATTTGCTCGGTAGACAAGAGACAAACACACATACGGTATGCATGTAAACGCCTGAGCTTGTGTGTCTGTTTTAACGTGCATTTAAAGCACAGGCGTACTGCCCTCTCCCAGCCCTGGTCTTTTGTCACAGTGACAGCCAGTCTGTTCTAATGAACGCTGCTCTCGTTCATAAGCCTGCCTTGTCAACGTCTGATGCCGGACAACTTTCAGAGGGAGAAGAAGGGGGAAGAAGATGGGGGGAAGACAGCCTGCTTTGCTTTTCCCTTAGATATCTGCTTTCTCTGAATTTCTTCCTCGCCTCAAAATGAACTGCATATGCAACCAACAAAATAAAAAAATGTGGTAATGTTCTTGCTTGTCTGTGGTTATATGGTGGTAGGTCACACACTCGAGTACCTCGACCTCAAGCTGAGAAAAAACCCTTCAGGATATCAAATCCATGGTCTCTCATTTCTAACTAGGTCATCACTTGCTCACAATAGCATCCTCACCACCCTCCTCTGTGTATTCCTCCCTCTCCTTCTCTGTTTTCTCCCCGCGCTCTCATTCATCCTTTCTTATTGCACCATTACTGGGATCTGTAGACATGTTGGAAGTCGTTTTCTGTCGTTTGCTTTATCCGCTGTTTGTAGCTCAAAGCTGTGCAAATGCTACCACAACTATAGATGGTTTTGCGTCGATGTGCAGAACAGATTTCTTGTGATAGTCAAAGCATAAATGTAGAGGTGAATAGTAACCAAATATCATTTTGATCATGTTTGCAGTCATTTGTTTATTGTTGAGATGTTGCAGGTAAACACAAAGATCATAGATTGCAATTAACACCTTTTGTCATTATGTTCCGGCTGGAGACAATATGTCCGTCCTGTCTCCTAAAGGAGATATCTCAGGAACTCCTGGAGGGAATTTCTTCAAATTTGGCATAAAACGTCCACCCGGACTCGAATTGAGTGGTCAAAGGTCACCAAATTTGTGTTTACTCACAGCATAAGTAAACATTCTTATACTACTTATGACAATTTCAGACAAATGCCCAATAGGTTAAAATGATAAAGCGATGACATTAGCGACAGAGATGGATGTAAACTGCAGCATGACTGGTTTGGTGGAGACTTACAACCATAAGGTGGTAATTCCGTTTCTAGCATGCACTGTGCAAGGGCCTGTACCAGCACTGTTAAACTGTCATGACGGGACTAAATGAGAGTAATTCAACAACCCATAAAGTGTGCATGATGATATCTCTACCAGAATCCCCCACCGTACGGCTGCCTTGTTTGATCCCCGTCTCAGATTGGCTTCTCCATCATCTGTGACATAAAAATACCCCTGGCAGCCACCGGCTACAGCGCACATCACTCCTCATAAACACCGACTACCTCTCTCTACCTCCATGTGGTCACACAAATTAGCATAACATTAGCATGATATTAGCACATCCAACCTGCGCTGCCGTGCCTTATCAAAGCGCTCTGTGATCCCTGGCTGCCTGCACTTTTTGATGGAGCAGGGGAAGGGGGAAGAGAGAGAGACAGACAGTTTCCCCCGAGACAGAGAGAGGAGAGAGAGGGGAGAGAGAGAGAGAGAGAGAGGAGAGAGAGCGATGAGCTACATGATAACGAGCTGTGTTACACTGCTACACAACACACAGCCGTCACTGAGCCTCAAAGCCGCACTGAGCTAAATGGGCTGCAGCAGATGTTTGGTGACTACAACCACACAGAGCTACGTACCTCACTTGACTTGCAAATATTTGCTAAGAGACTTCAAAATTGGATTTTTCTGTATCGTCTTTTGGAATGCGTAAGGTATTCCTGTTAGAATGAATACACACAGTGTGATTGTAGAATATTATTTGTTGTAAAAACGTCTCCTGGGATGAAATCTGGAGGCAACTGATCCTTTTGTTTGTTCCTTTCATGAGTCACACGCGCAGGGTTTCAGACGCTACTTTTGGTAAAAACATGGAGACACGAGCATGCATGTTCAGGACTACATTTACTGATTGTGGGGGTTAGGTTAAAGGTCAGGACAAGGTGACGTTTGAGTTACTGTTCGGTCCAGAGTGGTCTGCCTTCATCAGTGGGAAGACGTATGTTTTTTTTTTTTTTTAGGAAATTCTTTTATATGAAAGTAAATATGCACACAACACTAAAGTCTTGTTGCACCAGACAATTAAGATGAGCAGGTAGTCTGTGGGGACTAATTAAATGAGAACAAATGATGGATCCTGCACTCTGTTCAAGAAGGTTCCCTCTGCAGGCAGTAGACGCTCTCAAAGACATCTGTCTTGTAGAGAATCTGCAAGCTACAGATAGCTTTTCCAAAATGTTCAACACTACACTGATTGACCAGAGGCAATATACAGGTCACATAAAGGTGACATATTTGGTGCCGATTGGCCCACAGGCAGTTACAACGTTCAGGGGAGCTATCATTTTCAAATGTTGCTTTGGTTTCATTGTTACTTTAAGACCCGTTTAAATTGCACAATACATCGATAATGTGCAGCGACTTGATATGTTTTATTTATTTACTTATTTGCAGTGTCACGGTTTCTCATCACATCCACGGGAGCCCTGTATATCCTCGATGTGCAAATGGAGGACGGGCTGTACAACTACAGGTGTATGACACGCCACCGGTACACAGGAGAGACCCGACAGAGCAATAGTGCCCGCCTCATTGTCTCAGGTAAGAAGAACAGCAGTCTATGCAAACATTCAAGTTGTACATCAGCAACAATATCACGTCCTGACATGTAGTTAAATCTATCTGCTTATCAAGTTCTTTATTTTATTCTCTTTGGTGTCATTTAGCTTTTTGTTCAACTGTTGATTTTGTTTGGTTTCAAAGATAGTGCAAAGTGACCGAGGACCATATGGAAATAAATCTATGCTTGTGAAAAACCAATGTAGATATAGTGAATAGGATGGAGAGTGACAGGAAAAGCACATGAATTAAAGAGGAGATGACATGTGATAAAGGTCATCAGAACCGTGCCAACACAGTTTGTGGGGACGGCTTGAGGACAGAAGATCGCCCTCCTTACCCCGAACATTTAAAGGGACAGATTTTACACATGAAGATCAGTTCACTTGTCGCGAGGGGCACTATTCAACCTGTAAAAATGTGATGTCATCTCGACTATTCAGTTGCATTATGTGGATTGTAGGATCCAGTGTTTTTGGAGCTTTTAATCAGAACTAAAAGTTAACATAATAATCTTCAATTTTGACCATGCATCTCTGTAGGACATCCCACCAAGTGAAATGAAAGATTTTGATCAAAATAACTATTGAAACAACGATTTTAAAATGACTTTTAGCTCTTCGTATATTCTGGGGATACCATCCCTGAACACATTGAAACTCACAATATGACAAGAGTTCGTTCCCCTTTACCCACTCCGCCACCATGATAACCATGAAACATTAGACACACACAATAGATACTTTCGACATATTAGCTTTTAGCCATAAACCTGTGTTATATGGGTAAATAAAAACACAGAAACAGGGCTCAACAATAAGGATTGCCCAGGGCAAGTAAAAGGCCACGTCAGCCTAGTAAATCTAGATACTCACCAGATCGGTCAAATGGGAAAACATGATGACATTGATTGTTTTTTCTGCAGCTGATGATGAAGGTAGCCAAGGAGTGAGCCAATCTTGTTCCTTCTCATCTCTGTTGAGCGTTGAACATGCACAGTACCGATCGGGCCCTCGCGAGAAAATGGCGGCGATGCGTCAATTAACCTAGAAACAGGAGTTTAGTTGGGTCGTGTTAGAGAGGATGTGGGCAAAACTTGTTTGCCGCAAGTTTGAGAGAATTGAATTCAATAAAGATTTAACATGCCAATTACTGTAACTTTAGTCTTTGTTATTTGTTAACCACTGATAAATCAAGCAATTTTTATAGGGACAAGAAAAAATGTACTTTGGGGAAGATTTCAGACCCACTTGCCCAACAGGACAAGTGAAAAAAAAACATGTGTGTCACTCTGACAATGATCCCATTCGCAACTCCACATATAACTTGATAGGCAACAGAACGAGGGTTTGGAAATTGGTCAGAAGTGACAGCAAAAATAACTCAAACCTCTACTACACCCTATTTACCCCATGCAGACCCCATCAACTCGGCACCACACATCCTGGACAGCTTTGAGCGGCGCGAGGTGATGGCGTCTCATCGAGTGGAGTTGCCCTGCAAGGCCTCCGGTCACCCCGCACCCAAATATCGCTGGCTGAAGGACAACCGGCCGCTGGAGCCCGACACTCGCTTCAGACAGAGTGTGACAGGCCTGTTGATAGAGAGAGCGCAGTCCAGCGACACAGGGACGTATGTGTGTGAGGTGTGGAATGGCTACGGCAATGCTGAGGTGGTCGGCAGGCTGCTGGTAAAAGGTCAGTATCATGGGCTGGTGATAAGTCATTTGGGTTGATTTGTATCAGTGGTATAATGCCTCAAAACACTGACAAGCTAGGAAGCTAAAGATGCTGCTTCAGATTTTTATGGTTCTACACGTAGCATTTTGAATCTTTCACTGGCAAACTAATGACATCTTGTTTAAACTACAGAAAACAAATAATACCAAAAGTTCCTAACCTACAGAGCCCCTGAAGGTCGTGGTGAACCCGCGGAAGGTGAAGGGCAGCGTGGGAAGCCAGGTTTCACTGTCGTGCAGTATAACCGGCTCCGAGGAGTACCAGTTATCCTGGTACCGCAACGGAGAGCTCATCTACCCCAGTAACAGCGTTCGCATGACAGGCCAAAACAGGGAGAACCTGGTCATGGCTGGTATGGCCAAAAGCGATGGAGGAGCCTATCAGTGTTTCGCCAGACACGGCAAGATATCCGCCCAGGACTTTGTCCAAGTCTTACTGGAAGGTCAGAATTCACAGTGATCTTACTGGAGATGTGAGGGTGGGAGCAGTAATCATACAGTACTTTATATGTATAATGTCTTTTTGTTGCGTGTACATGTATTTGTGTATGAACGTGTGAATCCAAACTGTGTGTTCATGTTCAAATCCAGACAGTGTACGTGGTGCTTCCGTGTAGTGCTGCAGTACAGCTCAGCTTTATTAGATTTTCTGAAAGAGGCTTGCATATTGTTACACAATCCAGGTTGCTGCAGTGTCTGCCTCCCATGACCACACCAATGTAAGGAGAATATTGATAATCAATGAAGCTGTGGAGCCAGAGAAAGGAGCTCTATTAATCTGCTTTACACTCTGATTTAGCTTTTTATGCAGCGGACATGAATGTATTGCAATGAAAAAAAATTCTGAATAGATTCTCATTTATAAAAGAATCTATTGTTAGGGCTGTGCCCAATATCTTTCCTTTCGAAATTTGAATCTTCTATTGAGGTTTTCTGATGAAGCTTTGAATGTCTGCCGTCGTGTGTTATGACGTCATCACCCTAAAAAAATGGGGGGAAATAAAATATATATAATTAATGGTGCTGTTAGATTGCTGTTAGACCACACTGTTAATACATGTGCTGGCTCCATTTGTTTGCAGCAAGCAGGAACAAACACATTTTTGACTGCAGTGAAAGAAATAATTTACTTTTGGACTTTAAAACTCTCTGGAGTTATTAGAAACGTTTGGATCACTCAAGTCAGCCCCCATTGGAATCTAATTCTACAAATAGTACAATTCTAATAATCTTAGTTTAGCCTGATATTTATATGAAACTGCAGAAATACTGGATTTAAACAGAATGAATGGACAGTTTGCAGCATTTTAATTTGTATTTAGAAGTTGAATGTCAACATTATGAAGTATTCAGTACAGCCCTATCTATTAAATAAGTCCTATAAATTTCACATTGCCATGTGTGTCTCCTTCCACTACCCAGATGGCACCCCCAAGATTCTGGCTTCATTCAGCGAGAAGGTCTACAACATCAATGAGTTTGTGTCGCTGTCGTGCACTGTGAAGGGCACGCCGGAGCCCCGGGTAACGTGGACCCTGGACGACGAACCTGTGGTGCGGGACAGCCGCCACCGCATCTCCCACTACACCAACCCCGAGGGCCACGTGGTCAGCCACCTCAACATCAGCCAGACCCAGGTGCCCGACGGAGGGGTGTATCGCTGCATCTGCAACAACTCGGCCGGGACAGTTTCCTACCAGGCGCGAATAAACGTAAGAGGTGCTTGTCAGATCAACTCTTCCAACACACCATCACATATACACATCAACGTGTCTTGATTTATTTCCTTTTGAATTGGCTATGTTTAAAGTGCCTGGGATGTGCAGATGTTGCAAGAAGGCCTGACTAAATCTGTCAATTAGTTTTTATTTTTAGTCATCGGATGTGCTGCTAGTTTTTCCATTTAGAAACTTGATATCGTAGCTTCAGTTCTCAGAATACAGCAGATACTGTTACAGCCTCCTGCACTGGCTCCTCTTATCATCAGTCACTGCTGTCAGCATTAACTTTTCTAATGCCCCGCATCCTACCCAACATCTGCTGATAGCTTTATATTGGGACGCCATTAGGGTGATTTAGTGTTAGCTCCAGTGTATGACTGTAGTGCTATCTGCTCTCTACAGGGACATGGTTGGCTGGGTTGCTTGTTGTCATGTAGCGGTAATACCGGGACGCTTTCTGTACTTGCTTCAAGGCTATTAGTATTTCTATATTGCAGAGAGGGAATGACACTTTCTGTGCACTGATTGGTTTAATTTGATTGTGCTCACTCTTGCATGTTGTAAGGCTAAATAGGGCAATCCTCCAGCCCTTAAGCGAGGGTCCGTGGATGCCGAATGCAGCCAAGCAATGAAGATAAATCTCCACAGGTGCCATTGCAGAGAAAGTGTAATGACTGTTTCTCACATCGTTGGCTCCTTAATCGTGCTAAAGAGAGTAGCAACCCAGGATATGCTTGTGCTCAAAGTACACTACAGAGCCTAGTTAAACTGTCTTCTATAGTGCTTTAAAGAGAAGCCTAATAGTCCATTTCCCTGATAGACGCTGAGCTATGGAAGCCCATTGGTTATTCTGTTGGTTTTTCACAAGTGTGTGCGGAAACTGGCAACATGAGTAATGGTTTTGATAATAGCTTCATGAGTGGAGAGAGGGACCATTCCACTCTAATGCTTGTCAGAGGCAATCACAGCCGGCACCGAAGAGGTGGCAGCGCAAGGTAATATTCACTATAGGCTCAAATAGAAGGGTACACGAGTCCCTGGTTCTCACAAGGCAAAAAGCACAAGTGATATGAAGGAAAACAGAGCAGAGCCGAACGGGTCCACTGGGGATGATTTCCTTTTTCTTTGACTTACCATGAGGAATTTTTCAGTCAGGCGGTCTGGATCTCCTAAATAAATCCAGGCAATGTTTTGATTTCTTGCTGTCGGAATGAATCAAGGCATGTTAGCGGCATGTTTTGTGGTGTCGTGAAAACACACACAACACAGCACAGCTGTCTTTTTGAACACCCCCCCTGCCTCAAAATCATTTTAAGAGAGTTGTCTCTCCAATGTGTCCTTCAAGGGCCTGCCAGCATCAGACCAATGAAAAACCTCACTGCCATCGCTGGGCGGGACATGTACATCCACTGCCGCGTCATTGGCTACCCATACTACTCCATCAAGTGGTACAAGGACTCCAATTTGCTGCCATACAACCACCGCCAGCGGGCCTTCGAGAACAACGGCACCCTGAAGCTGTTTGACGTGCAGAAGGATGTGGATGAAGGCGAATACACATGCAACGTGCTGGTGCAGCCACAGCTCTCCACACACCAGAGCGTCTATGTTACTGTGAAAGGTATGAACCTCAGTCTGATCTGTCTTCAGCTACAGTTCATGACTCAGCACTGGATATTAAGCTGGGACTTTATTTTAAGAAAAATAGCACAAGATTTAGGCGCCGTAGCTGTGTGTAATCATGGGTACTCCATCAGGATTATTATCAACCTGAAGTGTCAAGTAAGCAGCTTAGGCCATTTATTTGAGATGTAAATACGGAATCATACGGCAGTACGTTCATGTTTACTCCATCATTAATCTCTTGGATGCTAAGACGGAATCTCTTCATCAGTCTGCACACTGACCCTGTGTCTTTCCATCTGGCGTACATGCAGCTCATCGCATTTAAAAGGTACATTAAAGCATCACCTTAGTATCTAAACATTTCCTTGTCGCAGGCAACACAGATTTGCAAAGGGATATTTGTATACCACGACCTGTAATGAAAACACACTCATATCACTGATAGCGAAGCACCATCTCCATCATCCCGGCCAGTTTATCTGGGGCTCATCTGAATATGCAGCGGCGCTGAGGTGAGCCTGGACGATGATAACCTCAGATGGCTTTCTTTCTTCAATGATGCATGATTTGAAATGTCGGGATGGGCAACACCCCCACCCCCCCCCACCCTCTCTCTCTGGCGGGTCTTGACGTGCTAACAAGTGTATGGGGGGGCAAACAGCGTAGACAAAGCTATACCTCCATTCAGCCTCGGCTAATTTGCCTCTCGGCTGCTTAGCATTCCAGCGCTGCCGAGAGGGAATCCCCAGGAGCCTATTATGCCTATTTTGTTGTGAATTAAATAAGCACTGAAGTGCAGCTTATTCCAATGTTATTTTAAATCATTAATTTTCCAAAGCATCTAGTTCTCACGATGGCTACGGTGTCCCCAGAGAGCGAGAGACAGTGAGAGAGAATGTTACATGCATGTTGTTTGAGTGAGAATTCAGCCGTTTGTGGAGGTAATAAAAAAATGTTCTCGTTCCTGCTAAATCACAGCATGGTGTTTGTATATTGGGAACTAACTCGGTGATAAAGAGAGAATTGTGACTAATGAGTTGCTATGACAATGCTTTATTAGGTAGTTTAGCCATGCCGTGTACATATTTAGACATCGTCTTTTTTTATGTACGTATGACATAAGTAGCAAAGTGCTTAACAATGGCACTATACCATACAAGAAAGAAATCATTGAAGATGCAGTGACCACATCGGTCACGTTTTTAAAAACTAAAAGATCAATAGAAACAAAATACACAAGAAATTCTGTTGTTAAACCTAAATTGTAGGTATGTAACCGACAGGCCTGAGGTCAAACTCCTGCGATGCAATTGAATTTGAATGTCTCATCCCCAGTTCCACCTACCATCCACCCATTTGAGTTCCCTCGGTTTTCCATCGGCCAGCGAGTCTTCATCCCCTGCGTGGTCATGTCCGGCGACCAACCTGTCTTCATCACCTGGCAGAAGGACGGTCGGCCCATCCCGGTCAGCCTGGGTGTCACCATCGACAACATAGACTTTACCAGCTCCCTGCGTGTCTCCAACCTCACGCTGATGCACAACGGCAACTACACCTGCGTCGCGCGCAACCAGGCCGCCGCCGTGGAGCACCAGAGCCAGCTCATCGTCCGAGGTGAGTAAGGGGAAGGCGGGTAAGAGAAGCGGGTTGGTTACGAGATACAAGCAAGGAGCCTTGTGTCTTTTACTCTTAAAAGTTTTCGGGACAAAACAGAGTGAATGCTGGCGACAGAAAACATAGTGCTGGGTGTCAGTATCAGATCCAAATGACCAGTTTTTCACCCAACTATTATCTGTAAGGTTTATATTGGTCCTTGATCTTTCTCCCCGAATTCAATGAAAAACACTCTTAAGACTGAGGATTGGTTAGTGAAAGACCTCGAGAGATTTCTTTCAAAGTGAGCTGTTATTGATCAGTAGACATATATTGCATGTTGGGATGAATAAGTATAATGTAATGTCTACTTGTCTTGCAGTTCCTCCCAAATTTGTGGTGCAACCGAAGGACCAGGACGGCATCTATGGGAAGGCAGTGATACTCAACTGCTCAGCTGAAGGCTATCCTGTTCCTACCATCCAGTGGGAGTACTCTAAAGGTGCAGCACAACACACGCATTAATATACGCATTACTATACAAGTGCCTTTTCGCTACACACTCACACATATATTACATGTAGTAACACACAGCTGTCCCTTCCAGGTTCGTTGAAAGTGTTGGACGTGTTTTCAAAGACTTTTAACTGGATAACTTGCCTGTCTTCTCTTTTAACAATCACGCTGAGTTGTATGTTAAGCCTTTTTTTCTGTCCTACGGCAAGCGTATTCTCTGTGGTAGATGATCTTTTTTTGAAAGCCAACTCAACAAATATAATGTCCACAGCCTTGAGGTTGAACGCATAACAACACCCACCTCAAGTCCACACAAGCACTGTGAGCTAAGAAGCAAGGGCTTTTCCATTCCCCGGGAGAGAGATGATGTAAATAGTAAACTAACATGATCCCATCCTGGCTGGACACAACAACAGTGACTCTTGAAAACAAAAAGGATTTTTATGACATTGCTTACTTACTATGATTCATGACCGAGGCTCATTCGCTGTTATTGTAAGACAAAGCTTATCTAAAGCTAAACTTGATGACTTTGGTGAACCTTTTGGCTTTCCCTCTAGCGCCACCATCAGGCTCACATTTTTGGTTTTGAATGAAGTATCTCAACTAGCACTGTTGGAAGAACTGGCATGACGTTTGATACACACATTCAGTAATCCTGAATTGTAATAACTTTGGTGATCCTCTGACGTTTCATGTAGCACCATCATCAGGTCAATACTTTGGTTTATGACCTAATACTTGCTAAACTATTAAAAATCTCACCAGCTTCAAATGTTTGAATGCTAAAAATGCTCAACGAAGATGGTGACCAACATTATACCTGCTAAACATCAGCATGTAAGCATTCTGCTTTGTGCATGTCAGCTTGCTGACAATAGCATATGGTTCTAAGCAGCACTGTGTCTTAACTACAGCCTCACAAAGCCACAGGCGTGGATGTAGACATCCATTACCCCCTCATCTCATCCACAGACCCCTATATCTCCACTAATGAATACATTGTAATAATATACGGCGCTACAATACAGTTTACAAGGTTGTCAGCAATTTAAAAAATGTTATTTGGTGGATATCTACAGTAGCTTTAACCATAAACAACTATGGATATACAAAGCAACTGTGTGTTTTATCAGTGAGGTACAGTGAGTACACATGCTGAGGATGATACTAAAGAAGTTCACTTGGTGAAACACAAGAGGATATTTATGATGATGTGAAATTTTAGCAGTGCAGAATGAATATGGGGGAAACACTGATTAGTATTTTACTATTTGTAGAATTAGATTCCAGTGGTGACCGCGTAGGATGGTTTCAGACTACATTTTTCCATAACTCCAGAGCATTATGAAGTCCAAAGGACAAAATTGATGGATTTAAATGAAATATTCTGCTTCAGTCCATATATGTTGTTGTTTAGCCTAAAACAACTTCTAAACCGCGGTCAAAGAACTGCTCTCCCTCTTACCGCACACAAAGAGAGGCATGCACTGACGAGTTGTATTCATGAAAGAAAATTTATTTCAAAAAGACAAACATTTAATCCGATTAATCACTTTATGAATCCTTTATATTAAGAATTTTGTCCGAGGTTTTTACATTTTTTGGGGGGTAATGATATCATAAAATATGACGACAGAAAAGCTTCATTCAAAAACCTTAATAGAATTCGGTACAATTATAATAAATAGTATTAGAATATCAGAGGTATGTCAACATGATATGGCCTTATTCAATTGTTGCTCTTCAATAACTCCTCAATGTATTTTTCCCCATGCTAATTTAGCTGTTTTGGGTGTGTTAGCATATCTGATAGTCTAAATTGATCCACCATTATTTTTATAGCAGAAATGTTGTTGTAGGGTTTGAATGAATTTCAGTGATTGTGTTTGGGCTAGCTCTAAATCCTTAGACATGTCTGAGATAAAGGGGTACAATAGTAACTAGTTTTCCTGTATTTAGGACTAATCCTCACACTAACACTAACACTCACTTTGTCCCCTCTGACAGGTGCCGGGGTCCCTCAGTTCAAACCCATCGCCCTCAACTCAGGCTTTCGGATCGAGGTGCGGGTCAACGGCTCTCTGTTCATCAAGCATGTGCTGGAAGAAGACAGTGGCTTCTACCTGTGTAGAGTCAGCAACGACGTTGGAGCTGATGTCAGCAAGTCCATGTATCTCAATGTCAAAAGTAAGTCTCATGGGAAAACACCACCTAAAACCTAAGAATGTAAAAGTTGCATCTAAGAATGCTGCAGGCGGTGAGGCCTGCATTATCTTTGTATGTAGTGTATTCTTAAAGCTAGCTTTCCACCAATACGTTTCTCTTTTTCCATGCTCTGGCTGTTTATGCTCAATGCTGCCGGTGACATTAAAGTAAAAAGTAAACACTAAAGCACAAAGGTTAAGTGAGTTGAACTGGAGTCGGCTTTGTCCGCGACAGTCAGGCCACCGGCAAAATGCCGTCATGGTGCCCACTCTGTGCTTTCTGCCTGAATGAATCCCACGAAAGCAACGCGCATAGCCAGCGCCAGCGCATCTCTCGGAGAAAGTACAGCATTTACCCGCTGTGTGGCCAAGGACTTAGCTCCCCTCCATTAAGCCTTGAATTCTGCATGGAGGCAGGAGCTGCCATGTGGAAAAGCGGGCTGAGGGATGGAGGGAAAAAAGGGCTAGAGGAGGAATGGGTTATCCATGTACATCTCGTTCCCTACGTCTCCTCTTTTCTTTAGTTCTTTTAAAAATGCTTACAGTATGTATATTTATTTTGTGCCTGAGCAATGTTGTATTTGTCATGTACTTATTATCACCCACATTATCAAAGTATTTGAGCTAACACCCATCACGCTCACACATACATACAGCACAGCTATGGATTTACTCTTTTCAAGTTTTGACCAATAACAGATCATGACCAGGAACAACAAATGACTTTTAAGGTAATATTATTGAGCTCTGTACTGTACAATCATGAAACATGAATCATGTGCTTTCTTTTGAAGAGTAGCTTTTAAAGTCATGCAATTCTCAGACATTTCAATGTTTGCTTACTTCAAAGTGTTTTTGTCATAAGATAAGTCAGCGTGAATACTGCCCTCCTCAGGTTGAAAGAGCACTTAATAAACCATGGGAGTCTAATACATAATTCTCCATATGTTCCCAAAGAGAGAGACGCTAAAAGCATAGATTTCACAGTCTACATACTACTTCTGTGATGAACGACTGTGTCGCAAGTATTTCTGAGTCTGAGCTTGTGCACGTGATTGTGGATTTGCATGTGCACGTGTGATCTCGAGCCAGTGCGCCGTGGCTCGGCGCTCATTTTGATCAGTCGCTGCTAGATGAGGCTTAGGCCCCCGTGGCTCTTATCAAGCCAGAGCAGAGTTCTGCTCCCCTGCTGAGTGTCTCAGTGTCTGCCAGCCTCAGCCAAAATAGGCTACCACTCCTCCATGACCCCTCCTGTCTGGCTATCATGCTCCCTCACAGACAAACACATGCACAGAGACTCTCAGTACAGTCTCTTCAGCCAATCAAGTGGGATTTACAATAAAATATCTTTGAAGGTTCCCAGTGTAGGATGCTACCGGTGATTAGTCCTCCATAGTCTGGTCTGATGTTTTTGTAAATCCTTTGCTTTAATGTAAGAAAGAGGTTTTTACTCTTTAAGTCCTTGGATTTCCAGCTGATTAGCAAGCTACTCAATTGTATATCTTCCTTTCACTTCCATTAAAAACATAATATAGCTGATTGTAGATTGTTTTTTGAAAGGAAAAAGTAATGCTGGAGACTACCCTGCACCAGTTCCAAAGCATTTGGTGATGAAATATGACCCTGAGTTTATTAAATGCGGATTAATGGCAGGCAGTGATGGGTGAGGCTAAGCAGAGTATTTGATTTGGTCATTACAGCTTTAAATGTTTACAGCCCAGGTTATTCTTTTCTCCTTTTGTCTTCATGTTATGTTTTTCTCTCCTTTATTTGGAAAGGTGTTCCTCGGAAAACAATCGGAAGGTTGAGAACACCTGGTATAGACTACTGCAGGCGAACAGTCACATGTAGTATTTCATGGTTAATAGAACCACAGAACAGGTGGAGAGGCACTTCATGGCAAAAAGCCTGCTCAGAATAATTAGCATGAATTGGTTTATAGAGCACGCTGCAGCCAGCAAAGTCAAAATCTTGTGGTGACATTTTAATTTATTTTATTCTTCAGTATGAGGATTCACTGCTTTCCTGTGTTTTATGTCACTGTAATCTGATTACCCTTTGGTCAGACAAAACAAGCCACACATTACATGTTTACTTAATTGGGGCATACAGTATTTGGCAAACGTTTTTCACAGTCTGACTAGTTAGTTTTGGAACTAGTTTCACTGTTGTGGCAGACTTCTACATTAACCAGATCCCTGTGTGATATATGATCCTGGAAAAACAAATACACTGCAAGTTTTTTTGGGTTTTTTTTTGTTATGCACGCATTATTGATCTTTGTCTTTTTATGTGTTAGGGGCTTTGTGTTTGTGCGTGTCAGCAGTCCCTAAGCTGCGTGCTCTGCTCCTGAAGTGTCAGGCTGTTGTTGTGATAGTTGTGCTGTCCTGATTTGTGTCTCTTTGCTCTCTGTGGTAACCCGAATCTCCCCGGGAGCCAGAGGAGCCACACCTCATCCTACCTCCCGTGTGTGTGTGTGTGTGTGTGTGTGTGTGTGTGTGTGTGTGTGTGTGTGCGCGTGGGAGTAGTGCGTGCGTACGTGGGAGTAGTGCATGCGTGCGTGGGAGTAGGTGTAGTGCGTGCGCAGACAACGAGCTCAGGATCCCTTAAAGCCTCTCCATGTACTTAACAGGCACAGCGCTGAGCCTGTGCGGTCCACTAGTACATCCGAGGCCGTAATGCTCGGTAATGTTGGACACTGATGTTCTGTACACTCTGTGCTGGTTTTTCCGTTGTTTATCCAGGCCAGCTTACATCACTTGAGCAGCAGCAGCTACTTAAGAGGCTTAGGAGCCAATTAGGGAGGCACACGAGCTGACGCACGCTGAAGTCCTCACGTGATGGATAGTATGATCTTCGCTGTGTATTATTGGCTGTCCAAGTGTGGCTTGATGTATCAGTAAACAAACAGTGGAGGGAAAAAAATCAATAGATTGAATCAGGAGCTCTGAGATGTCTGGTATAGACGCATGCATGGAGAAGCGGCTGTTAGGTCATATGTGTGACACAGGTGAGCAGGCGAGCCCGTACGCACACACAGACAAAGCACCGCACGCGTCGCTGCAAGAGACGTAATGTAAAAGCACAGATACAGTGCGGCCCATTACAAAAGAGTAATGGACCGCACAGCTAATGCAGCGCTTTAGATAGATCCCTCTCCGCCAGGCTATTGTGGCAGACTCCCTGGGAAATGAATTGCTGCTATTGTGATGTCCTAGCTTGGCACTTTCATTGTTATGAGCGTCTGTGCATAGGCTAATGCTTCGTCATAATACAACATGCATCATTCCGCCAGTAGAAATTGCTTGCACTTACCGCACCAGGATTAAGTTGCACGTCTGCCTGTATGCGCAGATGCACTTGTGTTCATATTATATTTCCTACGCTTCTTTATAGGAGTAGTAATCAGTTTTCTTTTTACTGTCGTGACACTGGTTGCAGGTGGAGGCTTAAACAAATGATTTTTTTGGTGCAATTTCCAGTCCAGCAGCCCCACTGCCAAAACAGATGCACTTCAGTCAATTCATTACCAATCCACAACGGATACTATCAGAGTCAGTCAACAGCCACTCAATGTTTATCAGGGCCAATTAAGACCAATCAAGCCTATTAGACATCATAATGTTGGCAGACACAGGTGATGAGGGCAGAGCATCTAATGAGGCTTCACTGAAGAGAAGGGTTAAAGGGCCTTGTGGTTGCCGAGCGGCCTCCGGAGCGTGACGTCCTTCAGACGAGCATAAGGAAGTCCCCTCTTCTTGTGATCTCCGTTTCTTTCATCCTATTTACTCATCTGCATCCAAGCCCCCCTCCCTCCCTCCCACCTCTCCACAGAAGCCCGTCCAGTCTGCGAGCATACATTGGTTCATGCTCCACGTCCAAGCCAATTGTGCAGCTAAGAGAATTATTTCAGTACATTGCAGGCGGCCAGTGAACCAGTCATCTTTGTGCTATCGCCACAGAGCTGCTCCCCCCCACCCCCACCCCCTACCCCACCTGCATCCCATCCACACTGTCTCCTCCCCAGCCCACTTACAGTGGGCCTCCAGGGCAGGAAGCTATACGCATCTCAGCTCGTCGTCTCTCGTCCGGCCCCTCGTGGCCCCATCGAGCCGGGGTGCCCTGTGGCTAACACTGGCCAGCCAGGCAGTCAGTGACACAGTGTGGGATGAAATGTAGGCTTGCATCCCAGCGCTCTCAACGTGGGCGATGCTGTCATGACTCCGGCTCATCAGGAGAGAAGATGGCACACCAGAGGTTTTTTTTTTGTTTTAATTAAATATTTTCAGCGCTTAAAGAATGTTAGAAAAATAATCATTTATAGGGTTCAACTTTGACAATCAGATACAGATGATCAAGAAAATAGTGCACTCCTAGAGAAATTCATACTTCATCAAGAGAAAAAAAGCTAACTCATACAGTTTAGTGCATTACTAACATCAGACACCTCATAACCTCATCTGTAGACCGAGTGGACTTCCAAAATGGAGCTTGATGAAGTCCTTTCCTTTTGGTCTTTAATAACTATCAAGCTGCCTCAAATGATGCTTCTAAAAAAACAACGTAATCCCTTTTCATCCCATCTCATTGAACCTGAGATGGTCTCAGTTCTCTGTTCCTTTGATCACAGATGAATAGCCCCACACTAGTAGTGTAGCCGTTCTGTAGACTAATTCTGTTTCCCACATCACTAACACCACCAGTTAGAGACCCTACAAACATTTTCTTTTTGTATCTTTTTTTTTGTTGGCCCTGCATTGCGACATTCAGGGCGTGATTGTGTAATCATCATCATACTCCTGTGAAAATCAATGGCAGGTCCATGTTCTATTCCTGGCTACTAGAAATGGCCCTTTTTCCGAAGAGACTGGGGAGAGAGGGAGAGAGGCAGGAGGAGAGGGAGGAGGGAGGCGAGGTAGAGAGAGAAGAGGAGAGACTGTCCGATGCTGGTTGGCATGGTAACCTGGCCAGGTGAAAGGGAGCCTGGGAGAAGGGAGGGAGGAGGGGTGCTTTTGTCTCACGGGAGTAGCCTATCAGCAGACAGCCTATCCCCCACAATCCCCTGCAGGCTTAAGCGTATCATCACTGCCCTCTGGGTTGCTGTGGAGGAACAGGGCTCTCCTCACCTCCACATCAAAGACACATTGTGCCGTGCAGTAAACACACACCACTCACTCTGCTTATTATTCTTAGGTTTTCCAAATGCTGTATTGCGGATGTTTTCTTTTCTCTTTGCCAACACAAGCTACAGATACAGCACCACATTTTACAGGAATGATCTTAGTACGAAAAATGATCCTGTTTGGAGCAGTGCTTTCCCTGTGTCTGTGGCAGCACTCCATTAGTCTATTACAGCACTCGCCATTTCTGCTTCATTTGAGCATGTCAATATGTCTTATGGAGTAGTATTTTTCCAGACGTATGCATACAGCAAGTTATTAATAATACAGTGCGAGACATATAAACAAAGATTTCAATGGTAAGATGAAGGCAGGATGATTTAAATTGGCTCACAGTGATGAGATTAATGATGAAATCACCCTTTTCTGTCCCGCAGCTCCACCCTGTGTGTTTGCTATGCGCTTTGCCCCATGTGTTGTGTTCAAGGCTGAATTAGATGTCAGGGGAGCTGATGCCTAATGAGACAGGGGACTCCCTCTTTCCTCCTTCACCTCCTCTCTGCCTCTTTATTTCTTTCCTTTCTCCTTCTCTCGTCACTTCTCCCTGTCTTCCCGTTCCCATAATTCCACTGGATATTAAAGAAATACATCAACACAACAATTACAGGGCCACAAAGTGTGCCTCAGGGCTGGCTCAGCTGGGCTGCTTGCACACACAAACACGCACAAACAGACACACACATACACGTTTGTACACACATGCATATACATAGACACGAGCTAAACACAGTCTAAACACACGGAGACTCTGACGTACAAACTGCATGCGCCTCACCTCTGAGCCCTCTTCATGTTGCATAGACACTCCTGTTGTTTGCATTTGTGCCTCTGCCTTCCTACACATTAATCTCAAATCAAGATGTTGAATGATAAAATAGATTTAGTTCAATGTTTGCGGCACATTAAACTGCAGAGCGGCTCACATATTAACATAAATGTGACTTCAGAAGTCAGAGAAGCACATCAGATGATATACAAATCTGCAAATTGATTTTCTGTATGCTGATGTCAGTAACTGATTCAGAGAAATAAATGAACAGTGGTGATGATCAATGATTCAGATCAACATTAAATTAACATTTTCTTCATTGCTTGAATGAAGGATGGACAGCTCTTTAGAAAGTCGGCTTTGTCAGTATAACAATTTCAAACAATTTTGGTTTTTACATTTTATTTTTCAACTCTAATTTATCAGATTAATTAATTTGTCCCCTCAAAAACATGAAAAAAACCAGTATCGCTGCTGTGTGTTCATCTATAGTCATCACATCTTTTTTCTAGCCATATAGATTTCATATAGCTGCCTGCAATGCTTGTGTCACATTTCAATCAATGAGATCTTTTTTTCTCTATTGTCCCTGTCCCAACGAAAGAGCTCTATTCAGGCGTGACTAGCAGCTAGAAAGACCCACCGCTTTGATTGGCTGTGAAATCAAAAGCCAACCCCCCTGAATCCCCCTTAACACACACAAAATCTAAGCTGATTGGTCGACACCAGTTGGTTCAAATTTTGTTTTTATTATTTTGAGCAAAGAATACATTAAATATCACACTACCTATTTCTAGATATGTTTCTTTGAAAACATTTTAATAAGTGCAGTATTTTTTTCAATGTTAATAACCCTTTCTATTAACGCGTTGTATATGCAATAACAGTATTTGTTGGGATGTGATATAAGAAAAGAGTGGAAACTGTAAAAGCAAGCACAATTGTATGGTAGCTTTCCCCTCCAGAGCCTGGATGCTGTACAGACATCCTCTACACAAGGCGTAGCCGTCTTGATCTTCTCCGTCTTTGCTTTTTGTCACCTAGCACTGTGTCCCACTCTGCGAGGAGTGTCAACAACATCGCCCCGTGCCACCTCTGAGCCGCTCACGCTGCAAAAATGAAAGCAGCCGTGCACTAAAACGATAACGTTTAAATAAAGCCTGAGCTTTTTTTTCCTCCCCGCTCACTTTTCCAAATGTGTCTCACAAAAAATTCATACTTGTCATGCAAAATAAATCAGCGTTCTTTTCCATAGCCGAGCCCCAAATGGCTGCCGAGTGAATAAGAGATGAGGCTTAAATGTTTGCAACCTCTTGCCTGACACTTCCCATCACATCACTGAAGTCACGCTTTGTGTGTTTGTGTTTGTGTGTGTGTGTGTGTGTGTGTGTGTGTGTGTGTGTGTGTGTGTGTATGCGAGAGCTCACACACACATTTGTGTGCTTGCATAAGCTTGAGTGTGTGTGTGTACGTGGGTGTGAGTGTGTGTGTGATCATCTGGGAGCATGGGGTTGTTATACACTCTGCTGTGGGTGTAATGAGGCATGTATGTCGTTAGTGTGCGTTTAGTGTGATGTCTTCAGAGTGTTGTTAGAGCATCACTACCATTTAGGGCCCTCAGATACAAGATGCACACCGAGGCAGGCTAGTCTTCAACGCACCTTTAAAGGAAAGCTGTACGTTCAGTGACGGTACATTCACAATGCTGGGAATACTCTATGGGTTTTTTTTCACGCAGCTGCTATAAAACATGTCAAAATGTTTACTTTTATGTAACAAAGGACAATAAGTAAGCTTCTTCTTTTTGCATTACAAGACTCAACACCAACTTTTAAAATTGATTGCCAGGTTGGCAACCAGGCACCTTTTGGTTGCCAAAACTGAAAATATGGTCGTCATTTTTAGTAACCTTATATTTTGAGTATGTTCACCTCAAAGATGCCGCGATACTTCGCCTCCCAAGACTTAAACAACAACTTAGATTTTCCTTCAGGTTCATCTGGTTCTTTGTCAGTTTAATCAATTTGCACATTAATGTCCCAATGACACTTTTATTTCACAATGTCACTATTCGTGACTATTATGTTCTCACCAGTCACTTACCCCTTCACCTTTCAGCCATTGACTATATATTTATATGAATATTTATTTTGTAATGTCTAATTTATTTATTTAATATGGACCACTTTGGGGATCTGGCATAATCAAAAAATACTTGAACTAGAGAAATGGGTCCTCTGCTAGTGTTTATAACACATGTACCAATGTGGTTCATCCAGATAATCTAACGAGATGTCTTCTTCTCTTCCGCTCCACCTTACTTCTCGCACCAGTCCCTGCCATGATCACGTCCTACCCCAACACCACGCTGGCCACGCAGGGTGAAGAGAAGAAGATGAGTTGCACAGCCCACGGTGAGAAACCCATCATGGTACGCTGGGAGAAGGAGGAACGCATCATCAACCCCGAGACCAGCCGTTACGTGGTTTCTGTCAAGGAGGTGGGCGACGAAGTCATCTCCACCCTGCAGGTAGGAGGCTGTGACACTTGGAAGTGTAAAATTCAATTTAGGACTATATATTGTTTTGTTGCTATTTTTTATATATATATATATATATATAAATCTAAAAATATATATATATATATATATATATATATATCTCTCAAATATTTTTTATCTATATATTTTTTTTTTTTTCTTTTAT
>NW_022280048.1:7472511-7523312 GCF_004355925.1 Anarrhichthys ocellatus | reverse complement strand
TATATATATATATATATATATATATATATATATATATTTATATTATATATTTACTTTTAGAATTTGTAGAATGTGTTTACTGCTCATTTTGTTGTTTTTCCTTATTATTTGTTACATGATTAAAAATAAAATATATCAGTCTTAACTGCCAGTGACCAGTGGACACCACCTGCTTAGTATTTATTTTATTTAAACTCCTGTCATTCGTCTGCATCCATCAGATAATGCCCACAGTGAGGGAGGACTCCGGCTTCTTCTCCTGCCACGCCATCAACTCATTTGGTGAAGACAGAGGAATCATACAGCTCACAGTGCAAGGTATGACTTCACCTTCCTCACCTGAAAAACAGAAAATGCTCTGACGGAACTTTTCAGCCTGCACAACAATTGCAGACAATGCTGTTTTGCCATCTTGCCGGCCTTTACCTGCCATTTTGAAGTTCCTTACCACTGAAATAACAAAGTGTCGGTCACCGTTGTGCCCTGTAGAGCCCCCAGACCCCCCAGAGGTGGAGATCAGAGAAGTGAAGGACAGAACCATTGCACTGCGTTGGACTATGGGTTTTGATGGCAACAGCCCAATCACAGGCTTCGACATTGAGAGCAAGAACAAATCAGGTACTAGAAAAGACATTTATAAAAACAATTCGACGGTATGATCATACAATGCATTAGGTTCAAGTGTGTTTTGGTTGATTATCCCTGCATTCACTTTGTCTCGGTGATGTGACTTAATATCGCCCAGTCTAATGCACTTAGCTCCAACATCTCCCCTGACTTCAGCGACCCCAATAAACCTCGTCCTCTCCCCTCTACAGCCTCCTGGGATACCGCTCAAAAGACCAAAGATGTCTCACCTCAGCTCAACCAGGCCACCATCATCGACCTGCACCCCTCCTCCACCTACAACATCCGCATGTTCGCCAAGAACCTAATCGGCAAGAGCGAGGCCAGCAACGAGCTCACTATCACCACGGACGAAGCAGGTGAGAAATAACTGACGTGTGGTATTCTGCAGTATAACGATCACGCACACACGTTTCAGACACTCGCTTTTCACTCTTATTTTGAAGGACATAAATCATAAAGAGTTACAGTAATGAGAGTAAGTCTAATTTGGCACTGTGACACAACAAATCAGAGCAACAAAGGCACCTGAGTGAAGGGCAAAAGGAGGTAAAGGGCCAGCTGAGTCAATTCATTACCAGCCTGGTGACATCAGCCCCTTTGGCTCTGTTGCATTATTGAACACATGCTGACCAGACATTAAAAGCAGAAATGTTCAATTAGCGGCCTCAGTAGTAAATGTCACACCACTGTCAATAGACTGAGGCTGGACCCCCATCTGCAAATACACCCCCCCCCCCCCACCCCACCCACAGAGCACTTCTCCTCACCCTCAGCACCCACCTATAAATACAACCATCAGTTTTGGTAAAATAGCCAGACTGACTTCTGGACATTTGTTTATTTCAGAACAATGTTGAAATTGTGGAATGTGTACAGTTTTATAATGTGTACATGTTGGCGAATCTGATCTTAGCTCCTGATGGACCACCTCAGGAGGTGCAGCTGGAAGCCCTCTCCTCTCAGAGCATCCGAGTCTCTTGGCGGGTAAGTTAATCAATACTACGTGGGTTAAAAATATGTGTACATTTCCATGAGGTGTAGCTGTGTCCAGAAAGGTACGATCGGGGGTATTTGTTGCCCTTATCACTCCTTATTCTCAGGTCTGGTGGTTTAGGTGAGGTGACGCCTCGTCTGTAGATCCAAGGGAGACATACTCATTCCACACGTGGCATCAGAATGCATCTAAATATACAGTTTGCCTCAAATAAAGACTTGTAATCACATTTTACTTCCTCCCTCTCACTCTGTTTGTACGTGAAAAAAAACGTCACTGTTTCTTAAAAGAAAAAAAGTTGACAATTTGTCCTCAACCATGCAGCGAGAGAATAGGATTGTGTTGGTTGGCTTTTGGATTATTACAATTTTTGGGGGGTATATGAAGCTTTCCTTATGTCATCCCATTAACTAAGAGGCATTTTATTGCCAGATGCTGTCAGGGGCTTGAGTGACAAACAAAAGAGGGTGCCTAACCTGGACCTTGAAGGTCTCGGGTAGACAAGGACTCAGGGGAACTCAGGGGGAGATTACAAATTGGTATCATTTAAAGCATTCCCTCTTTAGTCTCTAAATGACTAACGTTTGTATGAAAATGACTGATTCATCTCTTTAATTACTTAAAGGGGCTATTGAGACCTTTATGTACCCTTTGACATGAAAGTGGTTCCAGATTATAATGCCTTGGGGTGTCTCATTTCTTACGGGAAACTGGCCTTGTCTGGTTTTGTTGACAAGAGAGCTAAGAACAGGGTGTTGTTCCTCTAGCAGTCTCTGTGGGTATATCTAGGTGAGTGTGGGGAGTGATCACAAGCTACACCATACCGTATTTGTGCATTAGGTGTGGCTTTATGGTACCAGAACGTAATAAAATGCATTCATAAAAGTACTATGCTTTCTTTATTCATGAAAATAGAGACTGTCCTGCTACTTTATTCATCTTTCTCTTCGTCAAATGTTTTAATTTGTCTTCTGATACTTTTGCACTCAAGTAAAGGAAATTATTAAATTAAGCAAGGAACGTTCAACCCCATTGTCTCAAAAAACCTGTGTCATTCCCTCATCAGGCCCCTAAGAGGCACCTGCAGAACGGAGCCATCAAAGGCTACCAGGTGGGCTACAGGGAGTACAGCTCTGGTGGAAACTACCAGTTCAGTGTGATCAGCTTGGAGACCACAGGGGACAATGCAGAGAGCCTGGTGCTGGACAACCTCAAGAAGTTCACCCAGTACGGAGTCGTGGTGCAAGCCAGCAACAGCGCCGGGACCGGGCCCTCCTCCACAGAGGTGGCTGCCACCACGCTCGAAGACGGTAAGACAGGAATACGATATCACACCCAGAGAAGATGTGACATGCAGAATATTCTAAACAAACAAGATAACTTTAAAGTAAAGCAAGTCAGAAACAACATATATATTTGCTAAAAGTGAACACAAGTATTCTAGATTTTAGATGTGTTCAATATATTTGGATTTATTTTCATGGTTCCAGCACAACACAGCTGTGAATTCACTGTTCTCAAAGAGACAGGCAGCATGGTTTATTTTGGAAGAGATTAGTGAGGATCTATCACAGCCTACTGGAGATCAGAGGGAGCTACCACATGTTGTCAGTCCTGAGGTTTCGACTGAGAATCCACTGTTTTTAACGGCCTGTGTTCTGGTTCTCCTCGCTCAGTGCCCAGTCGTCCTCCAGAGAACGTCCAGGCCACTGCAACGTCTCCGGAGGTCATCTCTCTGTCCTGGCTCACCCCTCCCAAAGACGCTCTCAACGGCAACCTGCTGGGCTTCAGAGTCATCTACTGGGCCAACCTGCCCGATGGAGGTACACATTTACATCTGTTCACTTATTAAAAACATAAACTGTTGTGTAAATTGCAAATGTTCTCTGAGAAAGGAAATGCCCGCGACACATTTGTTCGACATACACAATGCATTTTGGTAAATAACACTGAATGTAAACATAACTTTTCTTTGTTTACAAGAAAACTCCACAGGGCCCCTTTAAGAGTCAGCTCTCAGACTGGACCAATCAGAGCAGAGCTCCATTAACACTGTCTGATACTCCTTTACAGGATACACACCACATATGGAGAGGAATAAAATAGAAGAAAAAAACTATTATACAAGAACATATTGATTTAAAATATCTCACGGAAATTCTGTAAAATACAAAAAAAAGAGAGCAACTCAAACTGAAACATAAATACATCAGATGTGTTTGTTTGCTGACTGGCTGAGGTCCAGTCTTGATGTGAGTCAGTATTTATTTATCTCTGCTAAATCCAAAGCTTAAGAGCTAAAAACTGTGAGTGCTGTGTTTATATAAGGAATAAATGAATAAGGACTGCCATCAATGCTTCTAAGTAAGCTATAGCTAGTAGTTACCAGGATGTATCTTGTTGTATCTGGGTAACCTCCACGACTGGCTTAAAGTCTGCATGGTCGTATTGAAGTCAGACAGCATGTCATGCCATTGTCACATGCCGGGTTTGTGTCCGTGGGATTAGTTGTGACAGCACGATTACCTTTGACCTCTGCACTGTCACATCATGTTGGCCTGCCTATAGAGCATGAACGCTCCAGACTTGACAGCCAGGACTAGTTTGCATGGTAACAGTCCGTAGCTCCGTGGGCGAGTGCTGAAAGTTAGATTTCAGTGTTATTATTTGTAAATGATTTGGATTATATTGCATGTAAATATGACATATGTAATTAAGGCCTCTTTACACTCAATATATATCTTTTGTGGTCAAACTTTTCACTATTCTATGGAAGCCACTCAATTTCAGACAAGAGCTGTTCATCAGTGTGAGAGAAGGTACTGTCATTGACCAGCAGAGGGAGACACAAGCCCTTTCTAACAAACAGTGCTGCAGGTTGTACCAGTTGCACCAGTGCTGCTGGAATTAGCTCCATGTCACACTGGTTGATGTAACTTTTTTAGACAGTAACAGTTCAGGGTTTATGGTAATGTTAATGGAATAATTTCCTGTGAATGGACTGCTACACATACAGGTGTGCTACCTGCATTCATTAAAATGACGTGAATTTAAAAAACACCATAAAATACTTCATTCTTTTAGTCTCGATTCAATATAATACTAATGAGCTCCACAAAACTCCAACAACAGCCATGACAACAATTTACAGGTCTGTTTTGTATCGACTTCTGGTTGAAATTTGCGCTGCACACAAATCTTTCTTGTCGCTTGGAATAAGATATGTGAAGTTTTATCTAAATGTACATGTTTACCTGTACACCTGTAATAGTCCTACACTGTCCAGCAGTGGAGCAGTCACCGCCCGTCAACTCTAATTGGACGTGTGACTGTCCGTCACATGTCCAATGAGACGCCCAAGTGGAGCAGTGTTCCCTGTTTAAAGATGTTTTTCTCCGTTACCAAACAGACACAAACGGGCTTAAGGCTAAGTCTCTGAAGCAGGAAATAAAGATAACAAAGTCAGGTAAAGAAACAACACAGGAGCAATTTAAGTGTTGTTTTCATTTTTGTATCTGGCCAGAATAAGTGGATATCAAGACACTATAGGCAAACACACAGTCATGCATGAAAGCATTTACTGTGCGATAGGTATTCCAGGCATTTAATTGCTCATTAAAAGCCAAAGAAGAAGAGGTGCAGCTGGCCTCATAGATCTCTTGCGAGAAGTGAAAAGAGGGAAAGGAGGGAGAGGAAACATTGTTTAGAAGTGATATGGACAGAGATTGACACAATAATTCAAACCCTAAAAGCTGAGGGCAGCAGGTTGCCAGTCAAGGCCGGCCACTGCAGCAGACCTTGGGCGCATGGTTGTTTAAACTTTGTGATTAAATATGGCATTATGTCCAAGGCTGTGCTATGACACCCTTGGGCCTGACATCTGTATTTATGTATGTGATCTGCTGTATAATATAGATGAGTCACATGGCTGGACCAGCTTGTCATATCGCTGGGTTTATTTACAATAAAGACACCTGCATTGTTTAAAAAGGCCTTTGACCTGAGGTGTCCTCGCTAAATTTTTACTTTTACTCCCCCCCATCTCTCTTCTGTCCTCTGTTTTCTGTCCACCAGAGCTCGGAGAGATCAGGAATGTGACAACCTCTAAGCCCTCTCTGGATCTGGACGGACTGGAGAAGTACACCAACTACAGCATCCAGGTGTTGACCTTCACCAGAGCTGGAGACGGCGTTCGCAGTGAACAGATTTACACCCGCACCAAGGAGGACGGTAGGAAGATTAAGTCACCTCTCGGAATACAATCGCAAGGGCAGCAGCCACATTGCACTTGCTAAGCTTGTGATCAGACTTGTGCCGAAGGGTGAGTTAGTCTCGCTGCTGCGGGGCCTCAAGGAATTACAGTATGTCTGATCCTAACATTAAATGGAGAAATGTCAGCTTTGCCAAATTGAGAAAAATTTTTAGAAATGAGGCAAGCGAGCGACGGGCCCTTCAATTAATTCATTTGTTTTACCTTTATTTATTTATCCACGTAAGTCAATTGAGAACCAGTTCTCATTAACAATGACGACCTGGCCAAAAAGACAGCAACATGCTCACTAAGAGGAGAGCTGTAAGTGTGACTTACACGTATTAAGAAGTTATGTAGAATATCATATTTGGCCATCTGGTTATCTTGCTTTATAATCAGTGTAGAAAAGCACCATTAAAATCCTCCTGAGTAACAATATGAGCTTAATGTGGGAAATATACCAACCAGATCATCTTTTCCTTTTAGTTCCCGGGCCTCCGGCGGGCGTGAAGGCAGCAGCTGCATCAAACTCAGTGGTGTTTGTGTCCTGGCTGCCTCCTCTCAAAGTGAATGGCATCATCAGGAAATACACCGTGTTCTGCTCCAACCCACACCCCACGGTACGAACAGCTGTGAGCAATTTAGCATCTTGAGTCGACTGAATTTCAAATGAACCGATCATTCAGGCCATTGATCATTGAGCCATTTAACTTAACTAGCATAACTGAAAGGCTAAGGCTGGCCTTATTCCTTATTTCTATTGTCGACAAATCCCATGAAAAGACCAAAACCAACCATGTGCTATTCTGTCTGTGGCTCTCAGCTTCGAGCTGTTTGTTCCTAAAGTCAAGTATTTTCCTCAAACAGGTGGACAGTGTAGTTTTTAACACACTTTGGTTCAAAAGCTAAAAACTCAAAGCAGCTATATCTAATATTTCCATCGTGGATTGATTGGCTTTGTAGATTCAAGGATCATTTATTGTCAGAATTATCTCAGAGTCTGCAGTTCCCCTCAGCTCTACTGAGCTTCATAGTGTCTCACAAGTCATTGTTTTGGTATTCTGGCCCCTCCTACCTTCCCAGCACCAAACAGCAGACAGGCTGCGTTAGTGACTAGCCAATGATCATAGTGGAGCATTTAGCAGCCAAAGTTGCCAAACAAACGTGATATTAATCGGTAACGACATTTTCAGTTGTTGAGACACCAGCTGAAAATCTTGTCTTTGCTGACCCCCAGTGGTTTAACATCTACCTTGCTTCAGTAATGTAGACGCGTATTCAAGGGTGTGTCAGTATAATGTGACATCACATCTGGGTATGGGTACAGGTGCATCACAGCTGGAACCTTCAACCAGAGAGTAATCGGGCTGAAAGGTCTGGTCAGTGTCTGCGGGATCCACAAACAGAGCTATATAGCTCATTGATTTGTTGTTAATAGTATTTGGGGTGGAGCTCTATCACACAGAGGAAAAAGATATATCTGGTGTTGGATACACACACAATAGGATAATTCATTGTTTGGTTTTTATTTTTTTATTGGGATAATAATAAATATAATAAATAAGAATAATATATAACATCACCAGACTTATCCTTTAACTTTACTTACTTAGGCCTTTGTATTCCCGGCGGAACATTGGTCCATTGATTAAAAAGGTTCCATCCCTGTCTGTCTTGAGCCATTTCACTCCAGCCACTGCCACATCCGTCTGTCACTTTAATATGAAGTCAGCATTTAATGACTTTGTAGAATATGTTTGATCTGCAGCAGCATGTTCTGACCATCCTGAATGTCTTCCCTCGTCCAGGTGAGCAGTGAGTTTGAGGCGGCCCCAGACGTGTTCTTCTACCGCATCCCCAACCTCAGCAGGAACCGTCAGTACAGCATCTGGGTGGTGGCCGTCACCGCTGCAGGCCGTGGAAATGCCAGTGAAATCATTACCGTCAAACCCATGGCCGAGGGTAGATGGAGCCCATCTTTTGGTGCAGATTGATAGTCAGCGCTGAATAAAACCAAAACTTTGTTCCACATTTGATCTAAAGGCAGATTGCCTATGTCTGCCTGTTAAAGGCAAATGGTGTCTTCGTCTACATGCCTATTGGGACTATACTATGCAAGATGGGATGCATCATTTTGGGACTTCAGGTTGAAACAGAAGTGTGGAGGGAAATCACAGCATTTGGCAGCATAAAGTATAAAGTATACCATGTTAATGCAGTAGGACCAATTAGTAACTTTTTCTGCCATGAGATTTTTCAAGCTTCGTGCAGCAAGTAAGTTCAAATTCATCCGGATCCCTTGTTGGATACTACTCTGCTTCCCCCTTATTCTTAGAAGAAGACAGGGAGGGAGCATCGGCTGAATGTAAATAACACAATTGACCGTTTCAACACTTAACATGCTTCGTGGAAGCCGATAAGCTGATTGCATATGCTGATAGACCCCCGTGGTGTCTGGAGTTCTAGAGCTCCTATCAGGACTTTCACATCCTGTCTGAGGTCTAGGTGATGGATGTCCCCCCCCTCCCCTCCGCTCCACTGCTCAGATGTAGAAGGAAAACACCATTAGACCTGTATCCCTAAAGGGCTAAAGGGTTACAGTGAAGGAAAGGACAACAAATGTGAAGAAAAACCTCTTTCTGAAGTCATTTAGAAAACAACACGTGTGTTTGTTACTGCGTGTCGTCTGTGGGCTGATGAAACATGTGTGGGTTTCTGCAGCTCCAGCTCGGATCCTGACCTTCAACAGGACTGTAACGACCCCCTGGATGAGGGACATTGTGCTGCCTTGTAAAGCAGTGGGTGATCCATCGCCAACCATTAAGTGGCTGAAGGAGATGTGAGTACACTGGAAGGTGTTGTAATAGATAAATACGGGTGAATACGGTCTCAAACAGTAGTTGAACCCTCTCTCAAAGTGACTGTGCGACACAGGAAACATAACGCTGATTCTAAACGTGTCTGTTTCAGCAATGGAACACCAGCACCTGTTGCGATTGACAGCCGGCGTAGCGTCCATGGCAACGGCAGCCTTGTTATTCGCACGGTGAAAGCAGAGGATTCTGGGAACTACACTTGTGTGGCCAGCAACAGCTTTGGGTCGGACAAGATCGTCCTCAACCTGCAGGTTCAAGGTAAGACATACAACATGTTCAACAAAATCTGCATTTCTGTATCAACCCTTAACAACTAAGCCCATCAGAGCTTATAACGGCTGCACACAGGGCATGTTTAGATCCTGTGGATTGGTGTTAATGCTTTCAGTAAATGCTCTTTGTGGGACACATTTACTTCTCCTGAAACTAGTCCTAACAAGCAGTCATTTGTCTGTTCTGTTTGCTTCAGTTCCACCTGACCAGCCTCGCCTCACAGTGACCAAGACGACCACCACCTCAATAACCCTCTCCTGGATCCCTGGAGACAACGGAGGCAGCTCCATAAGAGGTCAGGCAGACACAACCCTACTTGTCTTTTTAAGTGTTTTTCAATTTTTTGGTTTTTAAGTATTAAACTTAAGTATTAAACTGCAGCTACCCCTTATCGCCATAGGTGCAGCCAACGGAGATCTTCAAGATTGTAACTTTAACATTTATTTCCCCATGTGTTCTTTTCCAGGCTACATTCTGCAGTATTCGGAGGATAACAGCGAGCAGTGGGGCAACTTCGCCATCAGTCCCAGTGAGCGCTCCTATCGGCTGGAGAACCTCAAGTGTGGCACCTGGTACAAGTTCACACTCACAGCCCAGAATGCAGTGGGGCCGGGACGCATCAGTGAGATCATTGAGGCAAAGACCCATGGGAAAGGTATAAACAAACATATAATAGCAGAGTTGATTCTATAGATTTTGAGACATTACACTATCAAAGTATTTTGTTATTATTTTTATAAGTTATTATTCACATATGTAGTGGAAGCAAACTTCAAAAGTTGACAAAGTTGTGTTTATTTATTCATTAACACTTTCCAGAGGCTTTATTTAGTGCCATTTAGATTTTTTTTTCTCAGTAACCTTGTAGTCATGTGATAAACACAGCATAGTTTTCCAATTATTTAAAACATATTATATAACGTCCTTCTAAATGAGAAGAAAAACACCTGTTATGAGAATTTATTATGATATGATAAAATAATTTCTTTCCACACATGTTGCTTTTTTCTTTCCCAATTATGTAATTGATTATTAGATGAACCAGGATACTGCAAAATATAATGTAACTTGTTAAAAGCACATGGTACATTTTATAAGAACTGAATGTTTGGAAATAATAGGCAACTTAGAATGAATAGGCAACTATTTTGATTATCGATTTATTGCTATCTGCACTTTTATTAAAAAGTTAAATAGTGTTCTTAGTCTTCTACAATAATGGATCGTGTATAACATTTTTGGACCAAATGATTAATTGAGTAAATAATTGGCACATTAATTGACAATGAAAATATGTGTTAGTTGGAGCCCAACATTTATTCTTGTTAAGTTTCTGTCCGCACTAAGCACATGTGGCCTGGTTAGCAGGTTTTTACTTTCTCCAGGGTTCATTCTTACTATCTTAACACACTGAGGCTTTCCTTCTCCGCTCTGTGCAGAACCTCAGTACTCTAAAGAACAGGAGCTGTTCACCAGCATCAACGTCACCCGGGTCAAGCTCAACCTGAACGGCTGGAATAACGGCGGATGCCCCATCACCTCCTTCACCTTGGAGTATCGGGCCGTCGAGGCGCCCACATGGACCACGGCACAGCGCACCTCCCTCACCAAGAGCTACATCCTGTACGACCTGCAGGAGGCCACCTGGTACGAGCTGCAGATGAAAGTCTACAACAGCGCCGGCTACGCCGAGAAGAGAGTCAAGTTCGCGACACTCAGCTATGATGGAAGTGAGTTAACACACCGATACCGTTTCCGACTCATTTATTCACAGGGAACGGAGCCACGGAAATATCTGTCACGGCCTGCTGAAAGTGGCAGGGAAGTGTATGATTCACTGTCTGCTCCAGAGGTAGTATAATAGTAACACTGGCACTCTGACGGTTGAGCAAGCAGAGAATCTGTGACAAAACACCTATGTTTCCAGGAACTGTAGCACAGTGAGTCTGACTAACAATAGAAGTTTAAGGCAAAGAGGAATAAATCCCTTTTTCTGTTAATGGCAGAACTCAACGTGAGTGATCAATTGGACAATATAAAAGCCATTTCATGCTGACTCCAGTGGCTGTTTGTGTGTTGCTGATTATGATACCTCCATCACAAGCCTACTGAATGCCACCGTGAGTGAAATAGTTTGTAAAAGGATTGCAATGGATAAACCTCAACATGATAGCTGTCATTCAGCAGCGATCATTAGATCACACAAATCAAATGGTTTTGTTTTTTGGAATTTCTACAACAACGCTGATCTCTTTCATGGGAATAATGTCATGAAGCCCTTGTGGACGGAGCGCTGGTATCTGTCATAACTCACACACCGTATGACTTCCCTCCAGGTACCATCGCACCATTGGTGAAGGCGCCCAATGTGAGCGAGGACCACTCCGGGGGCGGCGAGGGTTTGAAGATGATGGTGACCATTTCCTGCGTGTTGGTGGGCATCGTCGCCATCTTCATCGGGCTGCTGGTGCTCAGGAGGAGGAGGAGGGAGCAGAGGCTCAAGAGGCTCCGTGGTGAGACGAGAGTACATCTAACAGGACGGATCTTAGCCTCTTTTTTCTCAGGTTCAACAAATAAAATGATGTTTTTCTCTGTTTGTTTTCCCAGATGCAAAAAGTTTGGCTGAGATGCTTATGAGGTAAGAATGGTCAACAACTATCTGACATTAATAAATAACGACAGGAGATTCCGTGATTAAGTGTTTTTTTGTTTGTGCTCCCCAGTAAAAACACACGTCCAGCAGAGCCAATTAACAAACAGCAACAGACGCTCCGCATGCACATTGACATCCCCAGAGCCCAGCTCCTGATCGAGGAGAGAGACACCATGGAAACTGTTGGTAAGCTCACCGCTCGTGTGCACCGCTGTCATATAAGAAACTCCAGAGTAATTCATACAGAAAATAAACCGGGTTATCGTAGTGCTGAGCTTGTTTTCTGTCGCTGTCCCACAGACGACAGGTCCACTGTGTTACTGACTGATAACGACTTCGGGGAGACCCAGAAACAGAAGTCGTCCACAGTCACCCACACAGTCCACTACCAGTCCCTGTCCCAGGCCACCGGTCCACTGGTGGATGTGTCCGATGCCAGACCAGGAACCAGTAAGTCCAGTACGGACGTTTTTTTTTTTTGTTGTTTTTTAACACAAAAATGTACATGAGTTTTGTTTGTGTCTGTTGTTTTCCCAGATATGTTTCCAAGCAGTGTTTTCTTTACCTTTCTATTTGTCCTCCGTTGATGTGCCTTTTGTTTACCACCATATATCTTACATACATGCCTGCGATCATTTCCTTCCTTGAAGGGACATTTGCAAGGCAGACTTTAATTTTACATCCTGCACCGTTCACTGGCGTTCAGCCATCTTTTTTTTCACTGCCTTTGCTGGCACATGGTTCCATATTTTGGAGCATTAATACCACCTGCACATAAGATATTATCTTCACTGTGGGGAGTGACGAAGTCAGGGTCTAGTTGCGTTCACATAATAATAATAATGACACAAGTTAACTGACTGAGCTGTTGCACATTAGCTACTACATTGAATTTATCATTTCTAATCGAAAGATTGGACTCATGGTCATGATGGTTAACATTCTGGCAGGTATGATATGAAGGAAGTCTGAGTCAGTAGTGCTTTCGATTTTTATTTTGTTATTTTAGGTTTGTCAGTTTCTATTGTTCCTGTATTTCTCGCATGATGACATGACTGCAAGGTGTGACTTCTGGTTGATAACGTCAGTCAATAGCTCCATGTGTGTCCAGATTGTCGTGGCTGCTGATATCCGATGCAGGGAATTAATCACCATTACCGTTGCTGCCATGACCAGTTCATTGAGTTTAGTCTCTCCCATGACCCGCATAAACACTCTGCGCTCTCCTCCTCACTCTCAGACCCCACCGCCCGCCGTACAGCCAAAGCCGGACCAGCCGCTCGCAACCGCTACGCCAGCCAGTGGACCCTGAACCGCCCGCACCCCCCTGTCTCCTCCCACACTCTCAGCACCGACTGGAGGCTGCCCACCCCCAGAGTTGCAGGCTCCGTCGACAAGGAAAGCGACAGCTACAGCGTCAGCCCATCTCAGGACACAGGTAAGCAACACATCAGGACACAGTCCTTTGAAACGTAGCTTACCAGTATCACGCTACTCGTCATCTCTAACAGCAAATCAGTATCCGTTGTCTGACAACTTTAACAAAGTGACATCCCAACAATTCTGCCACTAACTCTCGACACTAATCCCCCACTAACCCCGGCCCCATGTCCAGACCGAGCGCGGAGCAGCATGGTGTCGACAGAGAGCGCGTCCTCCACCTACGAGGAGCTCGCCAGAGCCTACGAGCACGCCAAGATGGAGGAGCAGCTCCGCCACGCCAAGTTCACCATCACCGAATGCTTCATCTCTGACACTTCCTCAGAGCAGATGACGGCGGGCACCAACGACTACACGGACAGCCTGACCTCCAGCACACCGTCCGAATCGGGCATCTGCCGCTTCACTGCTTCCCCGCCAAAGCCTCAGGACGTCAGCCGGGTCATGAACATGGCCGTGCCCAAGGCCCACAGACCGGGTGAGGCCACAGATCCGTCTCTGCCTGAACCCCCCGCGGCATGCTAACCTTTAATTGCAACTGGCCTCATTATGACACTAATCCCTAAACTTCAACTTCCTGTCTAATATTAATATCCAACCCTTAACTGATACCAACAGTGAATCCAGATGAAGTGAATCTACTGATTGTCTCAGTTATACTGGGCTCAAAGTCTTTAAGAAAGAAACTGGGGAGCCATAAAATCGAAAATTCAAACCGAGTTAAATAAAATTGGACATCCCAGATTATAAGTAGATGAATATTTCACACCGCTGACTAAAATATTCATGAGAGCTCAATTAAAATCTTGCAAATCTAAGGTTGGAAACTGTGGATGCTTTGTTAAAACTCAATGTGAAAGTCAATTTAATTTCTTTTACCAACATTGATTGATTGAGGTTTTAACACCTAAATAGAGATGCTAATGAGACGCTGCATCCAGACAATCTTTTGAGATTTAGATTTGTATCCTGCCTATAGTCATATAATAGTAATATTGTAATAGTAAGTCAACAGTGACAGGGGATGAAGGTTGAGGGTAAGATCTTACAATTAAATTAGATGAGGTCGGTCTCAGAGCAAGGACACAAGAGGACAGCTTTAATGTGTGTGTGGTCATACTGAATAAACACTTGATTTATTGCTTAATACAATGATGACAAAGCTGTATTTCCATCACCTATGAAGGTGAGTAAAAAGATGGACTCTTCTGAGGACCAAATTATGAACAAAGTCTTCCAAAACAAACGCATGGAGTCAGCTCCAAGTGGAATGTTAGCTTGCTACAGCTACTTGATATTTTTTAACAGCTTTTTGATGCTATTTGGATTCTTACATTTAAGATTGAAGTTACTAAATATCATACAGGAATGTTTTCTCTTATACCTAAATCTGATCTGTGTGTGTTGTCCTGCAGGTGGCGAGTTGGTTCACCTTCCTCCCTACCTGCGCATGGACTTCCTGTTAAACCGAGGCATGACCTGCTCTGGGTCATCCAGGGGGACAGCTAGCGGGGAGAGAGCGGCCATGGGTCAGGCCTGCCTGGAGCCCCAGAAGAGTCGCTCGCTGAAGCGGCCCTCGCGCATGGCGCCCCCGACGCCCACAGAGGCCCCTCAGGCCAACAGGGACCAAGTGGCCCAGTGGCAGCCTGGCTCCGCAGCCACACTGCCCCACAGAGAAGGCTCGGAGCTGGCCCAGGCCGCCAAGCTCAGCACCTCCCAGGAGTCCCTGCTGGACTCGCGAGGACATCTCAAACCGACCAGCAACCCCTACGCAAAGTCCTACACGCTGGTATAACAGCAGGGGCACCTAGGGCGGGACTAGAACTCACTCTAACACTGGACTTAACACTCAAGTGCAGTAAACTGACTTTCACCACGCAGTTCTGTATATACACCCCCCTTCCCCCTCTCTCCAAGGGCAGGGTCACTTTTACTAATCTCCTTTTATTTATTTTAGAGCTTTCTTTTATCTCTTCTTTGTATTTCTTATTTTTTGTTTCACTTGAGAAAAAATTCACTCATCGGAAACGACTCTAGCCAGAGTTTTGCCAAACTAATTGAGTAACGAGGGAGCGTTATTTATTCTTGATTATTGTTAATTCTTTATGATTAATCAGTGATTATTAATTGTTAGTTGTCAGCTATTAATGATCATTAATTATTGATTACCAAATGATCTATTATCACCATTACTACAATGTTTTCATCAGAACCCGGACATCCTTTCTTTTCTGGAGTGGAAGATGACGCTTTGGAGTCATTTTTTTCCTATGGAATATCCTTCTGAAACATTGAATGAAACTCGGGAGAAATCTTGGAATGAAAGCAATTGACACCAGTCCAAACTTTTCAGCTGCTCTCAAATTGTTACTTTTTTTGAAGAAAAAAAAAAATCTATTTCCTATGGATGCATGGGGACTGACCAATTAAAAGACAATGAGGATTACGATCGAGGCTGGACAGCCCAGTCGAGCATTTTGTCACACTATGAAATGATCCAATGTGAAGATTTATTATTCTTATTACTATAAATATATATATAAAAAGAGAAATCACTTTTATTTGTGGATATTACAGGGAAGAATTGATTTGGTTAATAAAGTCCTTAGTCATGTTTGCACATATCTCGTTTTAATTAGGAAATGGAGTCTCTGTTGATCTTTCTCTGTGTCCCATTCTCTGATGGTGCAATATGAAAAAAGATATGAAAAGTATATGAAAACTATTGCTCTATACTGTACTGTAATGATGAAAAATAACTATGTTGTGAGTATACTTACAGGGCCGGTCACACTCCAGCTATGTATTCAGGTGTAGTTTGCCACTGCTTGTTTGCCAGGGTGGTAAATGATGTTAGCTAGAATAGGGAGGGTTTAGAGAACTAACGGTTTGCACTTCACAACACCCCGACTCAAGTGTGTCCAGATAGATCCCCTTACTCTCAGTGCACTAGGTAGAGTCTTCAGGGCTCTCACTCTCCTCAGTAGATTTACTGTCGCTGCATTGCAGTGATGCTCCTCTACAGGGAAAAAAAAAATCGTGAGACAATCCAGCAGAATCCCCCCTTCAAACCAAACCTATAATGTCTATGGGAAATATCTAAAAAAAAAAAAAAAAATGTGGATATACGTAAGAAGCTGTTTTTTTTTGTTCCTGTCTACCCTGGCCCATTTCTGTTCTTTCTGTTTCTTTGAGTTAGCCTGAAGGGAGAAGAGTTTGATCCAAAATGCTGTGAGGTCATTATGTCAGTTTATATGATTAGTTTCTATGATTAACTGTCTTCATTATGATTATACATTTTAACGAGAAAAAAAAAAAAAGATGTCACTTTTTATTTTTAACATGAGTGTTCACCATGGTGGCACTGGAATAAAGAGAAACTAACACAAAAGTTCAAATTTGATTAATAAAATGGCTGTTCCCCAAAGTGTCCTCCACGGGTTTGACATGAGTGACTGATGTTGGTGTGGAGGAGAAGCAGGCGCTGCTCTCTGGCTGTTCGGTTCGAGATCTCATCGAGAGACCCTGAATCCTCGCCCGTAGTGTCATCATAACAGCAGTGAGACGTCCCAAACGTAGTCAGCAATGAGATGTTAATAATGCTGGTCAGTCAAATCATCCTCTGGGATTCTGTAGCGGTGTTGTAAAGAGTTACGGTGCTCATTAAACCATCTCCTTCCATTAATTTTCATCCCAAATCTTTGCAGCCAACATAAGCCTGCTGTGTGATGTGTGCAATCTGAAAACTGCCACTTTGTGATGTTACAGCAGCCTGACATCTTTAAAGGACACAGGCAGTCTAAAGTGAACAAATTCAAAGTAAACACTTTTTTATAAAATGATGATGCAGTTTGCATTTCTTGTGCATGTTGGGATAAGCTCCAGCCTTCTTAACCCAGAAGAAGCAGGTGAGGAAAATTAAGGAATGGCTGAGTAAGTGTGGACAACCTGAGAAATCAGTTTCCCCTCCAACTAAGCCTCAGAGGACAAGAATGTAATGCAGCTAGACTTGTTAAAGCCATGACCCCTTCAAGCAGTTGGTCACCAACATTTATGATGTAGAGCTGTCAAGAGGCATTCTAAGTTATTATAAACTGTGCTGATCATTAAAACCCATCAGTGTCTCATTTAAATGTCACACAAATGACACCAATATCTTATGAAAATTACTCTAAATCTTACCAAAGTGTGCAGTCATATCATTTTGAGCATTATAAAGAATTTCCTTCTTAAACTGGTTTATTAATTGATGGATTTCCAACCTGCAACCCTGAAGCTTCTGCCTGACATCACATGGTCTTAAATTAGAAGACAGGGGGATGCATTACTCAGCATCATGTCTGCCATCCACTGCTTAAGTCCACAACAAATGAAGCATGGCAACAGATTTACATTGCGGTTGATAACTGCTGTCAGAAATCAGGGTCGGGTGAAATAAATCCTTCCCGCTGATCAGCCTGAGAAATATGAAGCTGTCGCTGGCAGCGCTGGGAAAATGATAAGTGAAAATGTGCAGCATTTAACATGGATGTAATAAACAGTCCTCATTGCAATGACTGTTACTTTCCTGAACAGTTTGCAGTTGACAGCAGACGTTTGTGTTTCATTGTTGGAGTAAATGTTCTCCTTTTGAATTAGTTTATTGGATTATTGACAGAGGGACAGTGATATGTTCTAAAATTGGTCTGATGTGGCACTGAGGATTCTTTACAATGAAGTTCAACAGATTTTATCAAATATTACTGAAAAACAAGAGATAATAGTGGATGACGTCTTATGCATTCATATATCCCATTTCCACAAGTGTATTCGTCTGAATTGTTTTGGTATGTTGTGTTTGTGCCAGTCTTAGTTTGACCACTCAGAGCCACCGTAAATGCAATCATTATCCAAAATGGCATCCGAGTCGGATTCACTTCATTCATTCGTCTCCACCAACATGAACCACTTAACGACTAACCAAAGTAAAGAATACAGAGATGCGGGAATTAAAGACAGATTGGGGATAGATAGTTGCTGAATAAACACATGTGGTCTGTTGTTAGCTAACAACAGTCGTTAGCTAACAGCTGTAAGCTAACTTATGCGAACTGTCTGTTCGGGGCGAATAAACAAACGACCCAGCAGTCAACCTCTACCGAATGAGGCCCGACGACAATAAAAGATTGTTGTGAGAAGGAACATGGCGGGGTTTTTTTAATCGCTATTGTTAAACTTTTTCAACCGTTCTTGTTAGAGGTAAATCAACTCTACCTGTGGATTAGCATCACGAGCACCAAACTAAAGCGACACGCCTAGCATTACAGGCTCATGAACAGTTATCTTGGGGAAAGAAAAAAGATAATGGCGGGTGGACAACGGCTGATAATAAACGCAACACTCGCAATTAATGTAAGATTGTAGAGCTTAATAAACAAATTAATTTAAATAACGCTGCTGCTTGCAGTTAAATAGCTCATGTGTGTGGTGCTAATGGTCATCACTTGTTTCCTAAGCTGTGATAATGTAAACTAACGTACTCGTCTTCTTCCTCAAGTTTTTTGACCGATTGCAATGCCAAACTTTATGTGCATATCGCCACCTACTGGACCACAGCATGTAGAACAGGATCTAGAATATCAGTCTGCAATATACTTTCCAGTGTCAATGCTGGCTATTATATAACTATAAATCCTATAAAATAGTACTATTGTGCTATTATGGTTTTTACTTTAACTGTCTGCCATGTTGCATGTTATGATGATTTTATTTGTCATACACTTGTAGATATGCAGCCTCAATGGATGACATCTGGGAAGAAGAGGAAGGTTATGCAGACCAACTGAGACAACATCTTCTCTGTGCTGAAGCTCTGAGGTAGGATTTTTTAAAAATATAATTACCAGCTGTGTTGTGATTGCTGTGTTTGAATATTGAAAAGCTTACAACATATTTTAAATTCAAGCCTCTTTAGCTTCGTTATAAACTTCTTGAAAATGCATGTAAATGAAGGATATGTTCTGTAATAGACATGAACATTCAGACCTCATTCAGTGTGGTTTACACTTCCTCAGAATGTGATTGTGTCTCATGACCAGAGCTTCAGAATGCACCATTGAGGTAGCTTACTTGTCTTCTTTGTTGGTTGTCAGAGAAAAGATACAAGAGGTGTTGGAAGAGGAGCAATGGGATGCATGGAGACCAGGGTATCGAGGTGAGGAGAGGTGAACTGGAAAAACACTACTGTGTGTATGCAACTGGAAACTGCAATGGTCAAATGATACGATTCTTATATTTAAATGAATGTATGACTGTAATGTCTTTTTTTTGTGTCTACGTCTTCCAGAAAACGCTGGAGGAGCAGCTAGAGAACAACTAGGAGGCTTATCAGAAGCAGCTCAGCTGAGTCAAAGACAAGATCCATGCTGGAAAAAGTCATTGAGTAAGGAAACACGACTGAAGGAAAATATTCTCTCCATACTTTAATAATTGTTTCAGAATTTTATTATTATTTTATAATAATTTATTTATCTGGCATTCTAACCAATTGTATTGATAGTACGTCGTGTAGAATGGACCAGGATAATTACGTAATATGTGTAGAAAACCACTTGCTTATTTTATTTTTTATTTGTATTTTATTTTATTATTTGTTAACTTGGTTACCAAATGAATGAGATGACAGACAGCGAAGTTCTCCATTTAATCATTGTGAGTCATTTAAATGTAAGTAAATGTAAGTCACTTTTAGGTCTTTGTCATCATTACACAATGCACATTGGGCTTCATTCACAAACGGTGCATGAGCACAAATCTGTGCTTAAACCTGCATACCAACGTTTTACGCACAAATCAGGGATTCATCAGTATTTTCTTAACTGAATTTGTTAATAATAATATAATATTGTATGCAAAAAGTCATAAAACAATAATAATAGTGATATATATATATATATATATAGCATAGTATTGTATCCCGTTAAAATAATTGTTTAGTATGCCATAAAATCTGTAGAATGTCAAGAAAACTCATAGCATACGTGTACCATAGAAAAATAATACAGTAAGTCATCGAAAGTCACAGCATAGTATGTCTAACAAACTGTGAGTTTTGAACCCACCCTGGTGCCTTCCAAACGGGGAGCTAAGCAACCATGCCGAGCACATTTCTCGATGTTGTGGTATTCGTATATTCGACTTCCTATTTTAGGTATTAGACCTAAAAGAATCACTGGACATCTTCCAGTCTTCTATTACCATGAGCTGTTTGATCTGAGACATGTAAACAGTGGCAGCTGGCCAATAGAGGGCGCCCCCCCCCCCCTTGAGCCACAAAAAATTAAGAACATTAAAAATAAATTATACAAATTGTCAATATGTGTATTTTTGAAATATGGAATCACCCAGTATTATTTGTAAAATATTATATCTGCGCAAAATGTATGCTTTTCCTCCACGTGCTCTCTGCCTGTCTGCATGTCTCAGCAGCTCTGGGGCGCTGGAGGGAGCGCCCACAGGAGGCGGGTCTATGAAGCAGTTTAGCCAATTGCTGATTCAAGATATGAATGAATGACATACAAGTTAGCCAATCAGCGTCCTCAAATAGATTCACCGATGGACAGAATTCGTTTCGTCCCAAGCTGCGCGTCCTCCTCGGGACTAGTCTCTACCGGCGCCATTTTAACGACATAACAATGGCGAGTGCGAGCACGACTTCTCCAATACCAAACCCTAACTCGGTGAAATCTCTCAAGACCCGTTTGAGAGGAGAACGTTGGCGGAGAAAATACAGGTAAAAGAGTTGGGCCCAGATCAACCTGGCCTCACATTAACACAGCAGACTAGCGACAAAGGGAAGCAGTACACGCGAAGCTTCTCCAGAGACTGGTGCTGGAGGAAGGTTTGGCTAGCTGGGTGCAGTCATGCTGATGCCGTATTTTGCTTCCCATGCTTGCTTCTTAAAACAACGGGGACCGATCCAGCATGGACAGTTACGGGAGTGAGGGACATGAAGCACCTGTCTGAGAAAGTGAAAAAACACGAGAACACCAGGACGCACATGGAGAACTCCGTCAAGCTAGCCATATTGGGCAAAGTGAACATCGCTACCCAGCTGACCGACGGACACAGGATTGCGGTGAGGAAACGCAACGAGGAGGTGGATAGAAACAGGCACATTTTATCCAAAACAATTGATTGTGTAAAGTTTTGTGGGTCTTTTGAGTTGGCCTTGCGTGGGCATGACGAGACTGACTCCTCGGACAACCCTGGCGTTTTCAGGGGATTGGTGGATTGTGTTTCCTCCCTCGACGGAATGCTGCAGGAGCACCTTAAGACAGCTAGCGTGTTTAAAGGCACGTCAAAGACGGTACAAACCGAGCTGTTGGACTGCATGCTGTCGGTTATGAAGGAGTACATTCTGGAGGAAGTAAAGAGGGCTGATTTTATCGCCATTCAAGCAGACGAGACGACTGATATTTCCACCCACTGCCAGCTGGTGCTTGTGCTACGCTACATCGACGCCAACAGTAACGTCCAAGAGCGGTTTTTCGAGCACATTACCATCCAGAACGCAACCGCTGACACCATCGCTTCAGCGCTGATGGAGAGGCTGAGGAACATACTCCCAAACGGACAAAAGGCCAAACTTATCGCCCAAGCTGTAACGAGGGGAGCCACCGGCGGAGTGCAGCGTAAGATATTGGATGTCTACGAAAATGCTCACTACGCCCACTGCTACGCGCATCAGCTGAACCTCATCATGCAGCAGGCAGCATCACACATCCCCACGATCCGCACCTTCTTTTCTGACCTTGGTGGGTTTTCTGCCTTCTTCTCCAGGTCACCCCAGCGAACCACCGTGCTCGACCAAGTGGTCGCGCGTAGACTTCCCAGAGCCTCTACAACACGGTGGAACTTCCACAGTGTAAATACTGTGCACGAGCACAAGGATGACCTCCTGAAGTGTTTCCAGACCATCAGGGACTCTGGGAACTTTGATCCCCTAACTGTCCGAGAGGCAGGGGGCTTTGTGAGGATGCTCGAAGACGAGACTTTCTGTTTTTTCCTGGCATTGTTCCACAAGATCATGCCTAATGTGGACATGCTATCCAACCAGCTGCAGAAGAGGGACATCGACCGCCTCTTCATTGAAGCAGTTGTCCAAAGGTTCACAGACGGCATTCTAACGATCAGGTAAATAACTATATCTACTACTGGCTGATGAAGCTTTTGTTGTTAGAAAAATGAGTCGCTCACTTCCAAGCCTAAATGTGCCTAGTCATCAAAGTGAATGATTATCATAGAGAACATGACAATGATATTGTTTAAATATTTTAAAAGGAAAAAGAAGACTATCAGATTTGTATAATAATGCAGGTAGTTATTAAACAGGCTTATTCAGGTGTCCACCAGGTCGAGTTGTAGAAGAGGCCTAGTTGTTATTGAAGATGGCAAGTTAGCAACTTAACCTTTATTTTTTGGGACAGAGCCTCCATTTCCTCTCCGTGTGGGGACGGTGCATCTGACCAGCAGCACCAGCCCAAAAAGCAACGCAGGATGCTGGGACCAGGAGAACAACAGAGGCTGGCTACAGAGGTACGTTGTGATGTAGTTGTATACGTTATACACTCGCACAGACATGTACCATATGTGTGTATACACAGCCCGAGCGTACGTGGTAATTACAGGAAGTAGTCAAATATTCAGTAACATGGTCGTCTGTCTCCTTGAAGAAGGGAGGACAAGCTGGTAACTGACCGTCTGATACATTTTGATGTTATAATTTCCCATCATCTAAAGTTCTTTGTAAGATTTTACACGCATTGTATTTTTGAATTTTCCATTGTAATTGTTCATGACATATTTCAAAAGAGGATGAATATTCTGTATGTCTTTTATCTGTTTACTTTTTAAACGTATTATTTGCGAGTATCTATAAAACTGATTATGTGGTATGTTATAATATTTAGAAATATTTTCATAAGAATCTCTCGTATTCAGTGAACATTTGCCAGAATCTAACCAATCCCCCGTAGACCTTGTTTTGTTGGGGAAACCAATAAGGAGTTCCAGATCAGGAGAAGTAAACATACCGTAATGTGCAATTAGGAATAATGGTGTTAAAACCTTAGTGGTCATATACTTGACTTGGAAAGTGTTCAATCAGAATCACTTTCATCAAAATAGCCTTATTGCAAATGTAAGCTGATGTGTCTTTTACAGGTATGCGATACCATCCTGATGCATGCCAAGGAGCGGTTCTCCTTCACCCAGCACCTCATCAGTGCAACACTGTTGCATCGAGAGTTGTTCCCACAGCACAGTGTGAGGTTCCCTGACTCAGCGCTTGAAACCACAGTGGAGGCGTACCCCATGTTGAACAAGGCCAAGCTCAAAGCAGAGCTGTCCCTCATCTATGAGAACAGTGAGTTCCAGGCCTGCAGTGGTGCAGTGCCTATGTACCAGTTTTTCATGGAGAACAACCTTCAGAGCACCTTCACAGAGACCGTCAGTCTTCTTAGGATCCTCATCACCACGCCCATGACCACAGCTGAATCCGGGAGGTGTTTCTCTACTTTGAAGAGGATCAAGACCTTCCTGAGAAACACCGTGACACAGGATCGCCTCGATGCTCTGGCTATGCTCTCCATGGAGAAGAAACTTGTCAGGGACATTCCTGACTTCAATAAGAAGGTTATTGAGAGGTTTGCCACTCAGAAGGACAGAAGAGCAAAATTCCTCTACAAGTAATCTGTCAGAAAAACATGTGTATGTATTTTTTGTAGTGTATTATCACCTGAAAATGAGCATTGTTGTGTTTTTCGTTACGTTAGAATAAGCCGTTTATATTCTCATACGCCTTGTTTCTACAGTAGCCCAGGACAGACAAACCAAACGCTGGCTCGAGATAGGGCCGTTCTCCTACAGGCTAGCACTGAATACTGCACACTGCACCTTTTAACCACTCTATCAAGCTTTTGTTTAGGTAGACAGCGGAGCCGGGATTCAGACTTCAGTCGTAGATTTTGTCTTTTCTTGCTGAGCCACTTCTCTGATCAGAAATGAGGTGTTCATTGTTCACATAAACACTTTCACATTCATGTTTTCTTTGTGGATTGAGTCACTGGCCTTCTGTCTAACCTGAGGATGTAAGATTTCATCAAGCTAATCTTAAGCTGATGCTTTTATCCAAATCCACTTCCAATAAGTGCATTAAACCATGTGGATACAACCAAAAACAGAATCATGCAAGCACATCAAATATACGATATACGTACTTCAAATGCAACATTTATTAACAATAAGACACTGTTTTTTTTAATTGGCCCCGGTGCAGGCAGAACAGATGTGTTGACAGTAATGGAAGATGTGTTGAGTTCCTGCTGTCAAAGGGGAGCTCAGGATGCAGCAATAACAATTATTAATTTTATTTAAATAGCACTTTTCTTAATGAGGTTAGAAAATGATTTTCAGAAGAAAAAAGCCAGCAGATACAAGCAAAAACAATAGAAAAAGATAAACTATAAAACAGCGAGAGTTTCAACAGCAAGAAAGGCTGATACCTAAAAGTCTGAAGTGAAAGGATCAAATCCTCTGTGATTTTCTAGCACCATATGCTGATGTGTGTGTGTGAATCAGATCGGCTCAGGATGCTCTGAAGACAAGGTTGTGTGTTTAAACCTCATGTCATGCAGTGATTTTGAGATCTAATGCCAAAAGTAAGAAGTCAAATATAGAAGAGAGTTCTAGGCGGTTGCTAATTTCCCGCGTTGGAAGAGGTGGACTCGGGAGCATGAGACTTGCGTCTTGTCCCGGCGGTTGGGAGAGATGGGGATGGACATGGACTTTTTTTTTTTTTTTAAATAAAAAATAAATAAATTATTTGAATTGTAAATGCAGCAGATACGATTCATCGAGTAGAAAAAGACGTGCATGAAGTGAGCGAAGAAACTTGGTGATCCTCAGATTTGGTCAGGAAACGGCTCATCTGGGGAGAAATAAGAGGACGACATGAGAATTACATCACATTCACATACATCTGTGCCAGTTACTACAAGAACATGTCTTTTATGACATTCCATATCATTGTTTTTACATACTAAACTGTGACTTATTTCTGGCTTTTTGATATAAAATCAACTTTTTCTGTTTTTTTATACAACATACTATACTTTGCTTTTTCTATGAATTTTTCAACACACTACACAAAGAGTTTTGTGTCACTTTATTATGATTTATTTCGAGATACTATACTGTGTCATCTGTTCTGACCTTTTTTGGACATACTATACGATGACTTTTTTGACCTATTATACTATTACATCTTTTAGCATTTGGTTCAACACAATGCTTTGGCTTTCTTTACTTTTTTTAGTATTTTTAACCTATATTATGAGTTTTTTTGACACACTAAACCAACTTTTTCTGACGAAGATGGATGAAATGAGCGGGGGGGGGGGGACCTGCCCCCAGAGACCTGCCTCCATCACTCATCCCGGATCAAGTGGCACTTGGCGGGCGGACAGCAGGACAGAGCGCAGGACTCCTGTGGGACGGGAGGAGGTGGACTCTGTGTTTACGTCATGATGCATCTTGATGGACAATGTTTTCCTCATGTTGAATTTTTAATGTGAAGATGTCGGCCATATTATCTGTCCAGAGAATTGTTTGGGCTACAACTGAATTTCGGTGAATTCCTGTATTGCATAATGACAATAACTTATTCTTGATACCATGAATTACTTTTTTCAACTTGCTATACTATGAGTTGTTTTTTACTATTTTCTACATGCTATACTTTGACTTTTCTGGAAATACTATACTACGGCTTTCATCATCAGTTTCCGAAGTACTATGAATTTTTTTTATACTTTTTTCGACAAACTGTACTATGACTTTTTTAGCATTATTTTTAACCTGCTGTACTATGACTTTCTTTACCTTTTCGACATACTGTACTATGCCATCTTTTATGACTTATTTTTAATATTGTTTTATCTCTGTAGAAGGAAAGAAAGGACAAAGATATTATGTTCTATGTACAGTTAATTATATTTTTAGGAAACTTCCACATTCACAAGAAGAGATAGACTCCAAACCAAACTTTGAGCATAATTATCAAGAACTGGGTCAATATGGCACCACAATAACAAATTAAGAATGTTATGAATGAGTTGGAAACACAGCAACGAAGACTCACATATTACTATAAATACAGTATATTTCCTAGAACAGAGAGGATTAATAGCATACTTATATATATTAATATTTAATAGCATATGTATATTTATATTCTTATACATACTCATATTTTATTTACTTATATGTTTAACTTTGATCATGTACCCCTGCAGCAGTTTTATACAAATTGGTAATGTTGTGTTTTCTTGAATAAAGGGACAAAAGTGAAGATATCAATAAAGACTTTCAACTTGAATATTTCGTTTCTGGAGATGTGTGAGTGAAGTGTTCCCTTATTCTTTGGAGCAGAGCATTTACCTGCTTTGAAAGGAGTTGTCATTCGCCGCAGTCACTGCTGAAGCCTCCTGGTGGCGAGATGATCCGTGATGCATTCGCTGTAGTCTGTCCACAATCAGAGGCTGTGTTGCTGACTGGGCACGTGCGCATTTGTGCAGGTTGTGTTGCACGCGGACACGGGCGGATGATGTCGTTTACAAAACGCGGAGCATTGCGGACCGCAGCGGACACGGTGCTGATCTCAAAGGACACGCACAATGAAGTAACACAGCATTCACTACTCAGTCCATTCAGTCTGTGCGCCATTTCCTCTTCCTCTTCCTCTTCCTCCTTCCTCCTCCTCCTCCTCTTCTTCTTCCTCTACCAATGTTTAGCTGCATACTGCCACCTGCCTGCCGTGTATGCGGAACGGGATCTAGTTTTCCTGTAAAAGTAACGATCTAAAAAATTTAAAAACAAAACCTATATTCTATTAATTCTGTGTTGATTAACCCTCCTGTTATGTTCGTTTCTTAGGTACAGCAATGATGTTCTCACATGTTTAATCATCCAAAAGTTGTCAGAAACCAAAAGAATCCAAATAACTATAGTTTGTCAAATTGACACTTACATCATCTGTGTAATATAAACCTGCAGGGGGGTTGTAAATAAATGATATGAACCATTTCTTTTAATGTTCATTACACTAATTAAAGCAAGCAGAATAAGTTTCATACAGAAAAAGTACTTTAAAATATTTTTTCTAGATTTTCAAACTTTGAAACGGGTCAGTTTGACCCGGAACATAACAGGAGGGTTCATTAAGAAAGGATTTACCCCTCTCTGAGTTTCCCACACCATATCTCCATTTGTTCCTTGTATGCCTTACAAATCCCATTCACGTCCGACCTCTCTCACCCTTTGTTGTAAACTTACCCTTTCATCAATACATTTGACACGGTGCATGAAAATGTGTTCAGTATTATAAACTATGACAATGTGCACGTACATGTGTATTTGCTTTTCTCCATAGAAATAGTGTCTTATTCAAACCTTAACCTGATAGAACCACCTCCTCTCTACTTCTTCTTCTTCCTCTCTGTGTTCTAAATGTCTTTTCAACTTCATGGTATGTTCTGCCTTTAGTGTCCTCATCATACATTTTTAGCCAAAGTTCAGATATTTTCTTTTAGATCCGTGCTTTACCTTCCCCTTCACTAAATGCCTCTATGACTGATGTTGAGTAATCTTTTAGTGATCTCTGAACTCTAATCAAACACTGACAAATGTCTAACAGGTCATCTTACCTAATCGGCTTCATAGTCCGTAAACTTAGAAGAACTGCTGCAGATTCAATACAAAGCACCATCCTATGGTCTCACTTCTTCAACAATCGCTGCCATCGTCTCGCCATACAGACCGATCGTGTATCTGTAACTTTGTTCCTGCACGATCATTTTGGTCTTTTGAGCAGTCACTAAATATCTATAAGTAATTATAAAAACAATTCCTTATATACTGGTTTGCACACTTTCCACCCAATCTGTCTTCAGCTCCATGATAATAAGATCAACCTTAGCCTGAGGAGAACGTTAGTAACATTGTGTTCTTCTGATTTTAGTGCTGTTTTCATCCCCACATCCTTTAAGAGCAATCCAGAAAGCCGATGCAAGTTTGTCCCTTCTGAGCTCTAGTGGGATTTCTCCCAATTCTACCACTACAGCGCTGCTTAGAGGTGATCTCACTGCCACAATGCTGGTCTAAACACTTTGTTTTGAGATTTAGCTGCTACTTAGATTACTTTTTAAACATTTTGTTTCTGGTTTTAGTTCAGCATGTACTTTAAATGTACATCTTTTTGTCAAGCCAAATTCCCAAGTAGTTCAATTGCTTTAATTTTCCATCGGTTGCCCTCATGAATGGAGCTTTTGCTCATCAACCTATCTCTTTTAGTTTAAATCTTCTATTCTATTATCATTGTACTGTTAGAATAGCCTCCCTAATCTTTCTCAGCACACTGGTGTCATCTCTCCCATGATCCACAGAGCTCCGCCATCGGCATATAGTGATGAGCATATCCTTCTATCTATAGATTCATGAAAATTATCATTGACCATGATGTTAAATAACACTGGACTAATGACACATTGAAGGATTCCATTAACTGTTTCAAACAAATCACATAGCTCTGGCCCCACTTTCACCTTCCACCTATGCCCATCTCATTCATTTGAATTAGCAGTCCTTCGAGGCTTATTAAAGGATTTCTCTATTTCATTACTTCCTCGGACAACAGCAAACATAGATCCATCCATCCATCCATCCATCCATTTTCCTCCGCTTATCCGGGGTCGGGTCGCGATGGCAACAGGCCAAGCAGGCTGACCCAGACTTCCCTCACACCAGCAACATGTTCCAGCTCATTCTGGGGGATCCCGAGGTGTTCCCAGGCCAGCTGGGAGATGTAATCTCTCCAGCGTGTTCTGGGTCTTCCCCGGGGTCTCTTCCCAGTTGGACGTGCCTGGAAAACCTCCAGTGGGAGGCGTCCAGGAGGCATCCTAATTAGATGCCCGAACCACCTCAGCTGACTCCTTTCGACGCAAAGGAGTAGCGGCTCGACTCCAAGCTCCCTCCTGATGACCGAGCTCCTTACCCTATCTCTAAGGCTGAGCCCGGCCACCCTACGGAGGAAACTCATTTTGGCCGCTTGTAGCCGCGACCTTGTCCTTTCGGTCACGACCCAGAGTTCGTGACCATAGGTGAGGGTAGGAACGTAGACCGAGTGGTACATTCAGAGCTTTGCCTTCCGGCTCAGCTCCCTCTTCACCAAGACGGCCCGGTGCAGCGCCTGCTTTACTGCTGCAGCCGCACCGATCCGTCTGTCGATCTCCCGCTCCATCTTACCCTCACTTGTGAACAAGACCCCGAGATACTTGAACTCCTTCGCTTGAGGTAGGCACTCCGTCCCCACCTGGAGGGAGCAATCCACCGGTTTCCGGCAGAGCACCATGGCCTTAGATTTGGAGGTGCTAACTCTCATCCCCGCCGCTTCACACTCGGCTGCAAACCGCCCCAGTGAATGCTGGAGGTCACGATCCGAGGAGGCTAACAGGACCACATCATCTACAAACAGCAGAGAGGCGACCCCGAGACCCCCGAACCTGACGTTCTCCACCCCCCGGCTGCGCCTAGATATCCTGTCCATAAAAGTCATGAACAGGACCGGTGACAAAGGGCAGCCCTGGCGGAGGCCAACACCCACCGGGAACATGTCTGACTTATTGCCGAGAATGCGGACACAGCTCCTACTGCAGTCGTACAGAGACCGGATCGCCTGTTGTAATGGGTCCGGCACCCCATACTTCTGCAGCACCCCCCACAAGAACCCCCGAGGGACCCGGTCGAAAGCCTTCTCCAAGTCCACAAAGCACATGTAGACTGGTTGGGCAAACTCCCAGAACCCCTCCAGTAGTCTTGCGAGGGTAAAGAGCTGGTCCACTGTTCCACGGCCGGGACGGAATCCATATTGCTCCTCTTGAATCTGAGGTTCGACAAACAGTCGGAGCCTCCTATCCAGCACCCTGGCATAAGCCTTCCCCGGGAGGCTGAGTAGTGTGATACCCCGGTAATTCGAGCACACTCTCCGGTCCCCCTTTTTGAAAATGGGAACCACCACCCCGGTCTGCCAGTCCATGGGCACTGATCCCGACCCCCATGCGACATTGAAGAGGCGTGTCAGCCAGGACAGCCCAACTATGTCCAGCGCTTTCAGCATCTCGGGGCGGATCTCATCCACCCCCGGCGCCTTGCCACCGAGGAGCTTTTTGACTACCTCAGCGGCCTCTGCCAGGGATATGGGTGAGCCTCCCCCTAGATCTTCAGGCGCTGCCTCCTCTGCAGAGGACATGTTGGTCGGGTTTAGAAGTTCCTCAAAGTGCTCTTTCCACCGCCCGACGATGTCCCCTGTCTGGGTCAGCAGACAGGGGACATCATTTTCTTTAACGTTGGCATTTTCAGGAAAGTGTGTCTGTCTTCAGAAGTTTATATATTTAAAAATAAAAATGTGTGACTGCTCTCATTGAATAGATTCCGTAAAGTGCCTAACACTAACAGTGTATTCTGCTGCAGTATTTATGATTATTTTTAGCTAGTTAACAGCTGTTCTGGATGTAAGTCAAGGGGGTCCAGCCAGCCTTTATGACAGGGCGTGCTGCAGTGTTTGCCACCTTCTTCTGTCTCCAACCTGCACTATCAGGATGAGGTGACTCGGACACTCATTCAGGCTGGTGGGATATATTTCTGTAATGGAATCCCAACACTGCTGAACAGTTCTCTTTTGAAAGTAGTTGTTGATATATTCCAGGTCTGTGTATCATCCGTTTATTTGATTCAATCTTACAAACAAAAGATTGAGTTCATTGCAAGGTCAAAGGGATAATTGGTAAAAAAACAAAAACTAGTTTAATAGGATCTACAGCACATACTGTGTATAGTTTAATGGATGATGGCAATTTTATTTATTTATTTGATATATTTTTACTTTTCATATAGAGCAGGTCTAGACCACCATTCCCCCGGCAACAAGTCACATCCGCTAACTGGAACAATTTGGGTGAAAGTAAATCAACTTGCACTCCGTTACAATATCTTTATTTATTTCTCTACATGTGTGTGTTGTGTGTGTATATCTGTGCAGGGTTGCATGCATACGTGTGTGTGTGTGTGTGTGTGTGTACAGTTTCACATGTGTGAGGCAACTGAACCGTGGTTTAAATCACGTTGGAACAAGAACAATGGAAACCAAACACAAGTGGAATCAATTCACAAGCACAACATCTAGCGTCTCAACAAAGACACACAGCTCAGAGGTTCATGTCATCAGATGAAAAGAAGTGATGGAGGGGAGACCTCCGACGTCCCAATACAAATTAGACCTTGATTTGATTTTAAAAGCATCACTCATACGGCGTGAAAGCACTGGCAACTGTATGGGATCATTTTGCAGCCGGAGGGAAATGCCATGAACAGACCTCCAGCGGAGCTGAAACATCCTTTGATTAAGACTCTTTGCTGAGACAGTCGATGGAATCGTGACCCAAGTTAAAGTGTCAATCACAGCAATGCATGTGGCTTTATATTCCCCCCTGATTTAATCAGTGTTTGATCATTTATGAGAAGACTCATTTTACCTTGTTCACATGGGTATATTACACTGATTGTGACATAAGAAAGACTATTAAACTTTAAGCTCCACTGTGTCATTGAAGTAAAAAACAAAAACAGCTAAATTATAGCAAAGATTTAAATACACACACCCAGAATTTGATAATGTATCATTTTTGAATATCATAGTCATAAGTTTGTAATTACACAGACTTTCACGAAGTTACTATTTAGCCCCAGACCACCCCACCACCCGACCCTCCACCTTCAGGAACCCTACCCCCACCCTTCCTTTTCAGTTCATGATGGTGCAGTTTGAATGACATGCAAGACCAGGCCCACATCGAGTGACGACTCAGTGGACGGCACTCCGCTCTACGACTTCACATCCTGCTTCTTTTTCTGGAATCTCCTGAACTGGGACTGGATGGCCACGGCGGCCTTCTCCGTCTCCGGGTTGTCCATGTCGATGTCAAAGTCCTGGGGGAGGTTGTTCTTGTTCTTCTCATCTGTGGAGAAAGGGGGGATTCACAAATCTCTTGATCATACTCGAACTTCAGCCAACCCTCCATTAGCTATCCCTGCTTATCCTTTAGAGGGTCGTGGGGGGGCTGGAGCCGATCCCAGCTGACATTGGGCCAGAGGTGGGTGCACCCTGGACAGGTTGCCAGTCAGTCACAGGGCTGACATACAAAGAGACATTCCCATTGGCAATGTAGAGTCTCCAATTAACCCAACTTGCATATCTTCCAACTCAAACTTGTTTTATGTTATTTATGATGACAACATTCTTAGCAGACTGCAGATGTCCCTCACATTGCCTATCAGGCACTACTACTCTATGGGTGATTGTCAAATATTTCCCAGTACTGTACTTTGTGTTTAGTGCTAACCAGTAAATATTAGCATGCTAACACATTGAGAAGGTGAACATGATACATTTTCATTCAATTTCCGGCAAAACATCAGCATATTAGCATTCTGACATTAGCATTTAGCTCAAAGCAGTACAGAAGTACAGAATTTGGTCTGCGCTCTCTCAAATGTTTTGTCGTCAATATACTTCCATATTAAAAAAAATGTTATTGCATTTACAAGAGAAAAGACTTGACGGATGAAGAGGAACTGCTTGGTTTGGCAAATGCGCATCCCCGCCTCCGTTAAAGAGCAGCACGGAGCTGCACGGAGCAGCACGGAGCAGCACGGAGCTGCACGGAGCAGCACGGAGCAGCACGGAGCTGCACGGAGCAGCACGGAGCAGCACGGAGCTGCACGGAGCAGCACGGAGCTGCACGGAGCAGCACGGAGCAGCTTCCCTGCAATTTTCTATGGGAACCATTCGGGACTGTGTCCCAAGTGGGTATCTTGCGCTGAGAATTAGTCTGTTCTTTATTTCTTCCTTAATTTTGATCCTTGTCAGGGTAAAAAAAAAGCTTATATTATTGTTTATTCAAAGAGAGGGAACACGCATAAAACATGCAGAGAAAACAGGTTTTATGGGCATTTTTTCTGTTCATTCATTGGGTGACCTCATCCTATCAGATGTAAATGTCATTACAGATGTCTGACATTCAATAAAAGGACAGTACAGAAGCCCACATATCAACAAAGAAGGTTACCTGCTCTCCACAGTCTGAGAGAGAACACATTGGTCTTTTATGACAGGAGACAGACTAATCATCCATTTATAAATAGCAGCAGACTTGTAGTCAAGCTTCTACATATTGATACTGTATAACACCATCCTGTGTGAAGATGGCGAGACAAGCCTCGTTGAAAGGAGAGGAAAAATAACTGCAGATTTAAAGGTTCAATATTACAAAAAAACATTATCATATACAGCAAAAAACAACAACACATCCTTAAGTGCCCAAATAATAAGTGTACAGTGAAGACTGAAGCCAAGTCAGTGCAAACACACAAGCAGATTAAAACAAGTGAAATGGTTTTGGTTTATGCGATGTGACCCAGTGAGGTATTTATTCGAGCAACTCAGTTGTCATGCAGCACAGCACTCTGTGCATGACTGTGCTGACCTCCTGTGTGACGTGAGCGCATAAACAGGGATTTTTCCAAATGGCCTACTTACGTTTGGATGGAACCTTTTGTTGACCTTGAGGCCCTTGGATGACACGTGTGGCAATGAAAATAAATTCATATTTCATGATTGCAGAAGCCACACAAACTCTCTCTGTCTGTCATACACACACACAAACACACACACACACACACACACACACATTCCTTCTCTAAAATTACCCCTGCTCCTCAGTGTCGATGACCTTTACACCACAGAGGGCACATCACAGTTTCAGTAATGTGTCGTGCTGCTGCATGAATGAATCATATTTCCCCAATGAATGATGGAAGTATTTCCATAAGAGGTTTGTGAAAGGTCACGGTCAAATTGGTTCCTGTGGGACTTAAAGCCTCCTAAGATTGTATGGACTGTGATTGATGACGGCCCAGTCTAAAGAGCACTGAGCAACTAAACGGTGAAGTCAAGCAATAAAAAGTGAACCACAGGTTCGACTATGATATATTAACAAACGATGGAAAAATAACAGATTTATTCCCTCAAACTAAGCAATTGTGTCCAATGGAAAAGGGTGAAAAAGTTATTGTTTTTTATACACACATGATGTCCTTTCAGTCAATCCCAACAGGTCATCACAGCTATCCAGTTGACATTAAGAAAAAAGCAACTTTCCATTGAAAAACTTGTGAAACCGATGTGAAGAAAATATTCTCAATATTCATGATGAAGATGTTTGGGGGAAACGTGCGTCCTGTTCTCTTTCTCTAAATAAATTCAAATTCAAAGAGATAAAATATAATATTCTGTGAATTTGCCAGTAAACACAAGTAACTGAGGGTGTATGTATGTAAATGTATGTATGTGTTCAATGTCTTCACTGACAAGGGATCATCATCTCTTTATTTCTTTCCATCTCTCCTTCATAATTTAGGTCTCCGATGTTTAATATCGTGATAATGTGTTGAATAAATATGATATAAATGATGGAAGAAACTTATACAAAGCTTTACAACACTGTTCATTTATTGGAGTGAATTAGAGTTCAGTAACCTTCCTAAACCAAAGAGCAATATAAAGAGTGAAAAAGTGTGTAAATGGGCAAATGTCAAATGAATGCAATTCATGCCTCTATGAAATTCAATTAAGCTGCCTGAAATCCCTCCTGATCACTGTTGAGATGTTTCCCTGCGGACTGAGCCTGAGCTGCAAGACACTTCATCGTCCCAGAAGTTGGGACAAAAATCCATTTCAACACGGGGTCCTAACAGCGTTATCAGCAGCCCCAGAGAGAGGAGAGAGGTGACACGTGGTCTCCAGGTACATAGGGCTGCTTTATGTGCCGGATGGGGCCACGGAGCCATTTAGCAGGCAATGGGCTGCTATTAACCTGCCGCATCCATTGTGTTAGGAGAAGGTTCACTTCAAGGAGTGGAGGTGATTACATTCAGTGATTCCTTCGTGTATTGTATCATATGCTGCCCTGAAACCTAATTTTATGGATGTGCAGGCTGCAGAAAGCACTTACAAGATATACAGTATCCTCTAGCATGGCTGAAACTAGGAGACCAAGTAACAGGACACAACCTGGTAAATGTATATTCATCATAATATTAGTTGTTTTTTTTAAAGCTAAGTTAACTACCGGTAATTCAAGCCAGACAGGAAATGTCCGGCTGATTCAGATTCATCTCATTATAGAAACAGGACTCCAACTTTGCCAGCATGACAGTTCTGCACTTAACACCATTTATGAAATTCAAAGAATCCTGCCAAGTATTTTACCGTTTATAACTCACAGGGTTGGAATTACATTATTATGCCAACAATACTATGGCCATGGCCGAGTGTTTCTCTGTCCTGTGAGTTGCTGCATGGTTCTTATATAAAAAACACAACAGAGATATTCAAATCAATTTCTCTGGCAAATTATCTCTGGTCACACTATGAAATACAGTACATTTTGGAATATTGAGACATTTTAGAAAAAATATGTGTGATACTATTTGAACTAACTGAACAAATGTATTGTTCACAAAATAAGCCGTTCAAGATGCAGAGTCATTTCAGTAGTCGAGTTTCAGTTTAATTGTCAAGTGTTTCTTAAATTAACACAAAATAAATAGTGAATGAGGTGCGTTTCCATCCACTGGTTTGGAGCGAATAAACTGGTGTAGTTTGGTTAGAAGTTAGCCGTAGGCTAGGCTATGCTTTACACATGGTTGCAGTAGAAGAAGTAGAGGTTGTTGACATGTGGTTTGCATAAACTTACAATGCCGATGAACATTTGTGGCGACTGGGTTGGAGATTTTAATGTATACATAATTGTGTCATCTGCGAACAGATGAGTTCTACCATCATCGAGGACTGATGGAAGATGATTTATGATTATAAAAAATAAGTGATTCAAGGATTGTCTCTTACCTTTGAATACTGTCTCTATATCAACTAATGCATGCAATTTATACTGTGATTGATTGTGCTTGTAACTTGACATATAATTCTACTTGTATGAAATATATATATATATATATATATATATATATATATACACTGTATATATTATATTCATACATTCTTATCCATTTCCTCAATAGACTTTGTTATTCAAATCAAATTACAATCAGATGAACTGTAGAATTAGAGTTTTCATTTGAGTTTGTGGGGTTTTGTATTTTATTGCATGATAATCAAAATCATATTTTCCTTAATAACAAAAGGGCAAAACTAGCCAAAGCTTTGTTCTCTTACTATATGTAATCGAGAAGCTGCTTATGCACCTTACAATAAATTGGTAAAAACAAAACATTAGTAATATTCTGTATTTCTGCATACTTGATGAGCATGGTTATAAAATACCTTGGCCAGCAGATGGTTTGCTGTTTCCAGTCATTGCTCCAGATGATTGTCTCTGCAAAGAAAACACAAAACAAATACCCTGTGTCAATAGTAGAATAGTAATAACTTTTTTTCTATTAGATATTTTTCATTTTGATAATATTCCACAAAATGCTCATTTGCAGTAAGTTAAACATTTAGATTCAAAGACATTTCTTATGTTGCCCACAGAGATCCTCTCACTAAACCCAGTCACAGTGAACATATTGCAGGTCGGCCTCTGCTCTGTCTGAGGGGAGCTGGGACGAGATGTGCTGATCTATAATCCATGTTTCTGCTGTAGGGGCACGCTCACTCTGGTGCTGCTTTAACAGCTCCCCAATGCTCCCTGACAGCCCGCTGCTGCTCTGCAACATTACAAGATACACTCAGCCTCCAAATGCAGAGACAAGTGTGTGTGAGAAGGTTTGCTGCAGTTTCACAATTCAGATCTTTACATTTTCCAATTATTCACTTAACATCTGGTGTTTTTCCACATTCATTTTATTATCAATGCAAGAGCAGATATGTGTTGTGTGATTTAATTTAGAGAACATTGTATTTCATTAATTCATCTACCCAGCAAAGACCATCTCTCCATCTCACCGTGCTCCACCTGAATTATTAATCCAATGAACTTCAAATGCCAAAGCAGTTTCAATGCGTGCGACTCAAGTGGGAACAAAGCAAAAATAAAACTGGCATGAGAAACCCGACATCTTCCTCCTGTTTGTCCCCGTGTGCCATCACGAGAGCCGGTGGAAGAGAAACTAGTTGGACAGTGTGACCATCTGTTTTTCTGTTTACGCACGTAACTCAAAGTGAGTCAATGCCGTCAGGATTCCCAGCACCACACAGACTCTCATCCGCTTGATTGTGCTCTGGTATTCAGTGCCACGCACCATACATCATACCTCCACCCACCAGGACACCAGCAAAGCAATCCAGGCGCCCGGGAGCAGAGCGGCAGTCGCATTTGAGTGATTGTCTCGGCGCAATCGAAAGATGCGGCGCAATATCGAGAAATGAAGACAAATGCGATATAAACTGAGATCAATAACCAGCTGCAACTTTTTGTGATTTTTTTTGTTTCTTTGGCTTCATAGCCTTCTCACACTATGAGCATATGGACCATGGCGGTAGGCACCAACAGATATGAGGGGAGCTTATTCCATTTCAAAGAGTTAGACTTCTTTTAAACTATGAAATATTTGCAGAGTTCTTAAGGGGGCTAAAATATCTCCTTGATCACACCATGATGACAAGTGTGTGCTATTTGCGTCTGGTGTTGTTTATAAAAGTATCCTGAGAAGGATGAATTTAAGTCATACCACACTGTTTCTGCAAACCTCAAAAGTTCTGACTTAAAAGCAACAATAATGTATATATTTTCATACTGAGGGAGTGAATCCTTTTCTGCTCTTCTTTTCGCAGCAGAACAGTACTTAGATCATCATCATCATTATTACAACAACCTCCACCCCTCTCTCTCTCGCTCTCTCTCTCTCTTCTCTTTCTGCCTGGATACAGTCGGGGCTTACATAACGGCTCCAGTCCTAATGTGCAATGGGATAACTCTCCTCACATTAGCACATTTCCCCCCACACTATTCCCTTTTTTTCTGCTCAACCGCTCCACTCCGGTGAAGGTTCTATCTCTCTCATGCTTTGCTTTAATGTGCCAGATGAACACAAAGGGAGAACAGTGAGAAGAAAAGGCCATTTGCATGAAACTCATTTGATTGTTTTCAGAAGCAGTGAGTGAATTTTAAATGAGATGTTTGTCGTGGCTCATCTCGGTCTTTGCTCGAGCTTGGGACCGCTTGATTCCCATAACTTATTCACTTCTAGCAGCTGAGGAGGTATCGTCGCTCAGTTTGCCAGCAGCATTGTTAACAAAGGACTCAAAACCTCATGAGAAAATTGTAGTTGAGTGAGTGGGTACAGCCGTGCTAATGTTTGCCCCTCTTTTGGGGGTGATTTTAAATCAAATAACCTGTACGACATCGCAGCTAAATTATGTTTCCTCTTACCAAACACGCACAGCTTCTGAGCCTGAACTCATCACAAACTATCAAAGTAAAAGCTTCGCCGTGTTTGAGGTATTTCCTCCATCGCAGGACGTTTTTTCTTCATACGTTATCTTTGTCTTGTTTTTAAGGCAAGATTATGTAACTTTTCACAGTCTTCTTAAAATAAACCTGCACTTACCGCCTTGTGGTTGTACGCCCCCACTAACCAGTCAAGTTGAAGTTGTATATCAATTCTTGAGTTATGGCAAAAAAAAAATAGATTTTGTGAGGTCACAGTGACCTTTGACCTTTGAGTGTAAAGGGAATACTGCTGTTAAAACGCACCTTATTTGTTTAAAGTATTTGCAAACCAAATGTTATTGCACTTTTGTTCATATAGCAGTACTTTTAAAATAAAACATAACAATTGCACATAACAATGCGTTTAATCGCAATTAATCGCAGAAAAATCATGCGATTAATCGCGATTACAGATTGTAATCGTTGCCCAGCACTAATATATATATATATATATATATATATGTATATATATATAAATGTCAATAATAAAAATAGAATATAACAAATCCCAAAGGGGTTTTGCTGTTTAAGCAGTACTTGGTATGTTAGTTATACTGAATCATCATTGTCAGTTATGGAATCAGTTTGGCAGTGGAGTTGCCTTCAGTGGTGACTGATAGCAACACTGTCAGCTCAGCCAGAATGCACAGTACATTGGTTCCTCGCTAAAAGCCTATTAAAAAAACCCAGAAACAATCATAATCTGATAACTAATGCTAACAGCTATTGACCTTGTCAACAGTGCTTGAAAAAGGCCAAAGTTTGTACTGAATCAAACATTACAGCCTGGACAAGCAACAGACTGAACTCATCACTGGACTCAAGACTCAGAATCAGCACTGAATGTCATGGCCATTTGAACAGTGGTGCGTTTGCTTACTGTTGATGTGAGGGAATGCTGAAGTGCCTTTGAACAGTGAAGAGTTAACTGACTGACATGCACACTCAGGTGCATATGAGCAGTAATGCGACTGCTTACCTTACTACATAGTCAGTGTGTATAATGATTCATATCAGCAAAGGGATTCGTAATCTAGTATTTTTTGTATCAAATCCTTCTTTCTCTTCCTGTGATACATACATAAATGCATCCAACTAAATGTGAACTGCGCTAGCTAACCTCCCTTATCATATAAAACCACACATGACCGTTAGCTTGTGGAAGCCAGCAGAGTGATGATTTAGGTCTAATAATTAATTTCTGCCTTGTCTTACTCCTCCTGATCTTAAGGTGTTAGTGGAGACCAACGGTCCTCTACAGCAGGGGTTCTTAACCTTTTTGACCTCGGGGCTCAACTTTTCAAGTACAAAGTGTCCCGGGGCCCATTCAGATATTAATACTATTAGTTTAACTAATTGATCTCACTCTTGGTTTGATTTGTATTCAATAACTATATTGTTACCTGTTCAACTCCACCCCTATTTTGGAGCAAAACCGCCTAAAATGACATACCCAAATTAAAATGGCTGTAGCTTCTGAACCACTGTGACTATATGCATCAAAAGTGTCAGAAAACCTGTAGGTCATACAGAAACAGAGCAGTGGGCCTTTGGAGTCAGTAAAAATTGAAGATTTATGTCCGCATAAAATAAAAAAAGAATCTTTCAGTATAAATAACTGCCCGTGGCTGTATCTGTACAGGTAAAGGACAGTATAGGGCTGTAACTACACTATCAGTGAACAACGGCCTCAAATTTGAAGAAGATTGGACAAAGTATGACCATTCTACAGTGTGTCTTCCATGAAGAGATCCAGGCGGAGCTCTAAAAGGATATTTGAGACCCAAATGGACACATGGTAACCAAATGATATTCTGACACACTAAAGGTGTTTCTCCCTTTATATTTTGATATTATATTATTTTCCTTTTATTTTTAGCCTTTGCAAATTGCAAAAACTATGTTGCAAAAACTGTCGCTGCCCATCATCGTGTGTGAGTAGCGGACTTGCTGTGCGTAATGGCTGCGACCGAGCACATGATCGAGTATGCGGTAACTCAGTTACGCAAGGTTATACGTTGGGTGACGGCTTATAGAAGTGGGAAATAAGGTTTGTATTATAAGGACTAGTGTTTTCAGAAGCCACTAGCTCCATGGTAACATCCGCTAGCACATTGTCGGGTCTGTAATGTGTCTTTTTCCGTCGAAATGCTGCAAGATCCGACTTGCAGCGGTCATGGCGACTTTGGACAGTGTGAGTTTGGGCTCCTTTTGTGAAAAATCCATCAGAAATGAAAGAAAATCGATGATTTTTTTGCAAAGATGAGGATGTTGGGCATGCTGGGATACCAAACACAGCCATGTTTTGTGACGTAGATTGCGCAAGCAAGCCGTAGGAACGGAAGGGGAGGGGATCGAGGACGCCGGCGTCCTCGCGGAGTTGAACAGGCAAAACCCTTGTCAAATAAATGAGATGATACAATGTGATGATCACAAAGACATTTATTTATCATGTGTATGTAAACCTGCATACACAACAAGAAGCCCACGAGCGTTGGATGTTTCGTCGCTGGGTGTCGCTTTAGTTTCGAAGGCTTCAGTGCTTCGTTTGATAGCATTAGCCCACATTCCACACACTGAGCCCTCGGCTCTGCCTCGTTGCCTCCGTTCACAAAGCCGTACTTAAGAAAGTCAGGATTGTACTTGCGCACACATTTAGACTTTTGGGGGGGGTACACCACTGTTTTCATTTTTTCTTTTTAAAAACGTATCCATAACTTTCGCTACAGGCTAGCGGCTAGCTGAGTGTCTTCTTCTGCTTATTGGAGCTTGTTAAACAACTGACTGACGCATTACCGCCACCAGGTGGTGGGAAGCTATATTGTAACTGAGCGTCTCATATCTCTGGTGTCTTCAATTGATAACCTATGCGGCCCTCGCGGCCCACAGGTGCAAAACTGAAAGTTTTTTGCGGCCCTCTAGGTGGCCGCGGCCCCATGGTTAAGAATCACTGGTCTACAGCTCTGCATCGCTCCATTTTCGGCCAAATCATTTTCAGACCGATGCATGGAATCATCATTGTAGCATCATTGTAGCATATCTGAACTCCTCTCTCTGTCTGCGGACGTCCACCTTTCATTAACCCTCACACTTGCCAGGCTGTGACCTCCACTTCATCACATTCCCGTCTCATTAAAAGGATCACACCTGATACAGGGGCTGGCACAGCCTGCTATCGTGATGATAAGCAACTGGCAAAGGAGCAGGTGCCACAGGAGCTTTTGCTGTATATAATTAGAAATACTGAAGAAACAAAGAAGAAGGAAAAGAAAGTTTATAGCAGTGTTAGAAACACCGCGATTAGAAATGCTTTGTAAAACGCTTTACAAAAGACTTTTAAAAGCGGATCAAATCAGAAGAAGCTAGAGGTAAGAAGAAGCATGAAGAGTTAGGTGAAACTAACCCCAAAAAGAGGTTTGAATGGTGATTTGGAAGATGAGATTTGGTCAGGCTAAGCCTCTCAGGCAGGCCGCTGTGAACTGTCAGAGTGCTGATGGCAGAAGACTCCATTTTTTAATCTACATTTGGGAGCAGTCAGATGGGAGAGACCTACATACTTTTAATCTAGGCTTTGGAGCAGCCAGTAGGAACCTGCCGGGTTCACACAGGGTTAAAGGGTGTGTGTGTAATGACATGCCTGAGCTATCCATGCGCTAAAGCTGCTGTTGTGAAAAAATACCGACATTGTATCGGCCTAAATCCCCCAGTGGAACCACAATAGAACTGTGTCCCATTACAGTACCCTGGAGGTTCCCTCCAAATTAATTTCAGGGGTGACTGGCAGAAAAGCACCTCAGTGCTGCGGATGTGATGAATTGATACCCGACTGTCCCACTGGGAAGCCACCACATAGTCCAGTATTCAGTGAGTGTCAAAATAAATATCATGTTGTTTAGATTTAAGGTCCATATATCAGTCTCCTTCTTAGCTAGAGCAGTGGAGACACATCAACGCACCAACAATCTAAAACATTCACTATCTACACTTTCATCTGACATTAAGAATAATACATTTCATTTGTTCTCACACCTCTTGCTGTTATTTGGGATCACCAAAATGTTCAAACCGTTCATCCATCCTAGCATCCGTTCCTTTCAATACCAGCTTTTGCTGTGCAGTATTAGTACAATCCTAATTCTGCTAAGAGGTAACCCATATGAACACGCTACATGAAACCAATACTGATTTGACTCAGGGTTGAGCTCACTGGACACATCCAGACTACAGTTTACTCTCTGCATTCATCGTAAAAGTGATCATACTATCATGCTTATTAATACTAGACCAGACTGCTACACAAACACACAAACATCAGCACCAATCCAAAGCAACAGACACTCTTTCGGGCCAGCCAAACAGCACGGCTCCTCATTAGGAAGCTGGACGAGGGATGGCAAGTCTCTCATGCCGTCAGTGCCAATAATGTGGCGAGCTACACTGAGCCTCACCCTGGTGTTGCCGGCTGGTGTTTGAGCAGGGCTTGTGCGATGCCGTGTCGTCCCCGAGGATGAACCGCCGTGTGTGCTTGCTCCCGGTCCCATATGCCGGAGACAGCGGGAGCTTGACAAATGGATGGCAATGACGATAATTACATTGCTAATGATGATGTCCTTCTGCACAGTGTATGTGCCACATATGGCTCTGTCTGCCGCGGTTGACTGACGATGTGCAAAGCTTGATAAACACTAGAAATTATGATTTTGTTCTCCCTCGAGCTACTGTTTTTTTAAATGACAGAGAATACAGTATCCTTTTAAATGAAAAAAAACTGAAATAGATGGCATGCTTTTGGCCAGACTATTGCATTTAATAGTTCAATATATTTAGATTAGTTTTCTGTTTTCTGATTTCGAACAGAAACAGCAATACTTGGACTGTTATTGCTGCAGAGTGCATCCATACAAATGAATTACAGCTGACAGATTGTTTTTTGCAGTATCAGGAAAGGCTCAAATGTGCGTCCACAGAGTCAGGATGAGCTGAATTGCTGCCGCTTCTGTCACCGCTTCCTTTTGTGATGCTTATGTGTGTTTATGAAGCACCACGCTGGCACGAAGGGTTGGAGTGAACATGGAGGGAATTGGTGAAATAAATAAATTACCTTCCCAGTGTGTGTGTGTGGGGGGGGAGCTATTTTTGGTTCTTATGGCAGCTCGGGCTCCCCAGAGAGACTCCATGCTGCACTCAGGATCTATTAACAATTTAACGAAGAGACAGCGAAACTAGGTCACAGACAGCTCAACCCAGCATCAGTGTAACTCCTGTGCAGCCTCCCCACCAGCAGACTGAACGCGGGGCGATGATGCCACGATGGTGGACAGTGCCATCTGTCAGTGACTGAAGAGTCAGTGACTGTGCTGTCACTGACTCTTCTGTTAAAACCTAGCTTTGCAAGCAGCTTTTGGAGATGAGCAGCAACTTGCCTTTCTTTTGATGATGTACCACGCTGTATAAGAAACAACGTCACAGTGAGACATTTACAGAGCACTACAACCAAGTTTAAAATAGAACTATTTTTTATAAGTGATTTAAAACATTTGCTAAAACAAAGCCCTTATTCAAACAAGAGGGAAACTCCTTTCGCAATGGACAAAAAAAACAAAAACAGAAACACCCACTAACATCTGGCTTTTGTGTTTAGTGGGAAAGGTTACAAGAATTAATTCCCGAAATAAATTACTCCGCATTAGTCACGGGTATTTATCGGCTCCAGCTCCGATCGGCACTGATGACACCTGGGTGAACGCGCTAATTTCTGCCCCCCTTTTCTGTGTCATCTCAGCCACAAATTCTGTCATTCTCCATACAGTTTGCAATCGAACATCCTTCCAAATTAGTCAGCACCGAGTTAGAAGAGACTAAATAAGTAACGGATATAAAACCAGTAACCAACCTACTGTTTACGAACCCTGTTTTCCACCTGTCTACTCGCAATGGGAAAGGAGTCTATCGCCTATTTTATTTTTTTATAGTTTTTTTCTTTGAATGTCTTTGTCAGTGTGGTGCAGCCAAAAATTCTGAAAAATTAATCAAATTCGGAAGTGCCAAAAACTGCAGTTCCTCAAATGGCCACTTAAGGCTCCCAAAGCGAGTCAATCCTCATAGACTCCCATGTTAAAATCCCAAACTTTACATTATAATTAAACATGTTTACAGCTTGCTACAAAAACGGGTTTGGTCTCTATAGCTAATATCCCCGTTCATGACAACTGTTGAATTTTTTGATATATCGTTAAATTCATATTAAGGCCTCAAGTTATGCATAATTAAGGGAGTGGCCATTTGGAGTGACAGGTGGGTGCCTTCTCAGGTTGCTATCTGCTAACTGTCTGCTCTGCTCTGTCACCCAGGCCTGCCTCCGCTCTTTACCAATCTCTGGATTAGCAGGGACTTCGGCTCTGTCGCACTGCCAAGATGGTGGACATGCGGCGATGTCGGCAACCCACTTTTAGCTTTACAACTGCTCTTCAGAAACTGATCGGGGACGTCAAGAAGAATACGTTCATAAACTGTACAAGAAGTCTACGGCGCAAACGCAGGTGGCTCTGGGAAAACAATGCAGTGTTGCCCGGCAACAAAGTTCAGTTTTTGGCGTCACCCAACGTGACATCATCCTGCAAGACTGTGGCTAAGTAGAGAGCAGGGCCGCCCTTCAATCAGAGGATCGGCGGTTCGATCCCCGGCAAGACACTTAACCCCAACAATTGCTCCCGTAGCTGTGCCTACGGTGTCATAGAATCTGAATTGTAAGTCGCTTTGGATAAGAGCATCTGCTAAATGACTGTAATGTAATCAGTGAAACTCTGCTATCTCTAGCACAGTATTAGCTGTCAACATTTTGCACCAACACCGCTTCCGAATGGACACTGGACTCCAGATCTAAGACTTCTTCTCCTGTGTGAATCCAAGACCCACTTCATTTCCCTACTAATTAACTGTCCACAACAAAGCAGGTCATTCGTTCATCTGCTATGTTAATGTCAACAATATAGAAAAAAATGAAAGCCAATTCCGATTCACTACCAGCCCTTCAGGAAAATATGTCAACTGAAAGTTGGCGTAATGCTGTAAAATGTCTGTCCTTAATTGAAACTGTGTTCCCAGTAAAGAAGAAATATGATGAAAGAGGATGTTTATGTAGCAGTGGGATAATAAGAGTGTCCTCTTCTCGTGCATTGAGACTGTTGTTTTTGACAGAAAAGTTAGAATATGAAAGCTGGCCCGACTTCCTTATTCATCTTTATCTGACGCTGACACATCCACTAATTAAAGTGAGTCAGTTACACCCCAGACTTCAATTAAATTGGTACTATTAATCTTGAAGACAGCTTTGTAGATGAAGAAAAAAATGGGTAAAAAGGAGTGACTACTGGGGGGGGCAATTATAAAGCTCCAGTGACTGATAAAGTTAGCATTGCCATCACTCTCTTTAGCCTGGAAAATGGCAAATGTTTAGATAGTGTAGTAATGCTTACATGCCATAGAGTTTATTATTACCTTTCTAATGGTGACGCTTAAGAGACATATTAAGGCAAAACAAAAAAGAAACAGCTGCATGATACACACCACTAGGTATTAGTGAGATTTGTTGTTGTTTTTGTAGTTTGGGTAAAATGCCCCTTTTAAATCTCAACAGATCTGCTATACCAAGGAGAAACTTCTTTCAATCACCTAAATATGTACAATAGCATCGTTACAGTGTAAGGGAGGCACAGTTTGCCTTCCAGCTGGATTCATTCAAGTGAAACTAATGGCATAGCAGCATGGTTTCCCCATAGAACATTAGCATGCATTAGGCAGAGTATGGCCCTCCCAGCAGCATATATCAAACTGCACAGACCATTCCTTCTCACTATCTGTCACAAAGCAATTGGAAACAATCTGGAGGGTGTAATTAAAAGGGCGAATGAGCAACATCTTTACTGCTCTGCTGCACAAAGTACCTATAATAATCGATCTGCAGATGTTGACAGGGATCAGATCTGGCTCACGTTCCATCCAGGTCCAAAAAACATTCCACTACTGTTGTGTAGCTGCTCGCAGATGACAAGTGGCGCAGCAAACAGATCCAGTGACGAAAACAAAATGCATGGATCAAAAGCCCTCCCTCCCCCCAAGAAATGAGGAGGAGGTTTTCAGGTACGCCACATCCTGTGTTGTTTCCGTTGGATCACCGCTGTAATTAGCTGGCTCACTTGAGTGTGACTTTATCCTTTGTGTCAGTTACAGGCAGTCACAGAGGGGGAGACAGAGGGGGAGGCGAAGCCTGGGTCAGCGGATGAGGAGACATCTTTCTGACTGGTAGATTTAATTTAGTACAGCTTTACAAATCTATTGTTTTAATCCTCATTCAGCCCATGCTAAAGTGCAAAAAGACAGATAATAATCTACAAGAGACATACGGATAATGCACACAAGCACACAAGTTGTATTCCTTTAAGGTGACTATATACTATTGCAGATTGAATCAGTGTATTATGAGGCAGTCTGTGATATGAACAGCTTTATGAGACTTTAAACAATCCCTCTGAGAAATGGTGTGTGACATTTGAACAGCCTGTGAGTTCTACGCAAAAGCTGGTGACGCTACTATAGCACTGATTTTGGCAATTGAGGTGTAATCTGCTGTGGTGTCCTCTTGTGTTGACCGTTCACATCCCACTCCTAAATCACCGATGTTTGTCGTTTTCTCTCCACAAAGCCTGGGGTGTTACAGCGAGGGAAGGCACCGCCAAAGCCCGCTGACTGTTTAGACGGATTACAGATTATTTCAATGTATAATCTCTGTTCATTGTTTAAAACCGGATTAAGGTCAAGTCTACGAGCCTCGCAACAAATCACAGAGAATTTGTGGATTTAAATTGTGTTTACATTTCGGGTCAGTAAGTGAGAAAAGAATCACATTAAAATCCAACGCGCTTCGAATGGTATTTAAACGTTTTACTCCGAAGTTGCAAAGGGCCTTTTTCTCTTCAATCTAATCAGCACTTTGGGCCCGATTGCAATCACTTTGTCAGTCTTCAGTTAGCAAAAAAGGCGTTTTAAGGAAATCCATCCCCGACTGCTTCTCCCCATCTCAGCATGCTGTCCTTTTTTACATTGATCAGCAACTTTGAACACTCTTATCTCATTCATTTGATAAAAAAGGGCTCTAGTCTACTTTGGTTGATGAAACAAATGGCTTTGCCAAGTCGTCACCATAGCCACCGCTCTCACTGTAATTACAATGCGTGGTGGGTGAACACAGCGAGAGACCACTTAAATGTCGATGCACTGATTGAAGGACAGGGTCGCCTGTGGCAGTATTAAAGCGGGCATCCTCGATAATTGCGTTTTCAAGCAGATTTATACAGATGACTAACAACCCAGTCGCCTGAAAATATTGTGCCATTGTTCATCCGTTGAATGTCGACGTTTCTGAACCAGGGGATCAAAGCAGATATGGTTTTGGGTGAGTGGCTAACCTGCAATGGGGTACGGAGGATATCATTACTGTTTGCTGAACATCTCTAAAGTGGAACTGACATATCTTGGCAACCGATTGGCATCTGGCTGGAGCCTCTCCACCGAGTGCCATCTAATTAAAGTTTTGTTGAACAACCTGAGGCTCAAGTAGAGGGGGGAGTAAGTCTCCAGAGGACAACAGCAGGCACTAATGACAGCGTGAATATTCACATCAGATGGGTTGAAAAGATGCTTGTTTTGTTAAATCAAAACAGCACAATATCTCAAAATTGAGGCTGATGTCACAATTATTACACAACTATGAATGATGATCTACTGCAATTCATGCGCAGTATAAGGTGGGAAACTGGGTTGATTTTGAGAAATAGCCACACTAATACTAATATGTGGTGAAATGACAGACTCCGACTCCAAAGCGTTGTGAACGCCTCCGTGTTGTCATAATTTGTGAGATAGGGCAGCAGAGGAATGCTGAATTGTTCATCACTATGGTGACAGTCCACCCATTTAAGCTACCGTCACCACAGGAACCTCAAACTGCTTGATGTTTATGGACGAAGCTGAAGATGAATCAGCCGCAGCAATACCAACCAGAGACTCGGTTATGGCCCAGTATCCTATTATATAACAATTAATTTGGCAATTATATTGATTTGTACAATAGCAACTATAGATATTGTGTTGTTTTAATATGTTATTTCTCTGGTTGGGAAGCAGTTTGGATCGAGTGGATTGCTGTAATAGTGACAGTGAAACATGTCTTTTGGGCTTTTAAAAAAACTGATTATTAATAAAAGAAACGCCTGCTCTTGCCTGAGATGATATTATCAAAGGGCCCCTCGATAAACAAGCTGCTACAAAGAGGCTAAGTCATTCCACAGGATTTGAAAGACAGGCGGCTAGAGGCAATGGAGCCAGATTTCTCAGTTTTTTTAGAGGAAATGCTCCAATCTGGACATCTTTATGATTCTAGAGAAATGTACATCCCCTCTGCTACTTTGTGCGAGTCTGAGTGGAGTTAAGGCGGTGGAGCGTGGAGGGAGACGGAGCCCACCATTGTTTTTTATTTTTATTATTCATTCAGAGCAACGTACTCTTGTCTCCATCACTGACATGAGATGGAACTGAGTTTTGTTATTTTTCATGTGTAATGTCTTATTTATAAGTCCTCATCTGTACAGCAGTACACCAGAGGGTAGGGGAGAAGTCGACGACCTGACTGTGTCCCGAGTGTGTGTGTGTGTGGGTGTGACATCGCAAGTCCGCATTAAAAGATTCATAAGGATTGAAGTGGCAGCTGGTGTTCATAACAGTGCACACACACACACACACTTACACATAAACAACTTGTTTTTATTTCATATTATCGAGGAATATCTCAGCAGTTTTCTACATAATAAAGCTTCAACAGAGGACGACATGCTGCAGCTGAGGAGAGACCACCAGGACTTGGCACCGTACAACATACAGCAGGACCCAGATTCAAAGATGACTTCTACTGCATTTCGTGCTTTTAGTGGGTCCAGCTCCTTGTGGTGAACGAAGACACGATGGGGTCTGATTGGAGCCAGGCTCACTTTGTGACGTTTTATTTCTTAGCAGCAAGCCTACAATAATTCAGTGACTATTGGATGTGTTTGTTGCCCGTGAATCATCTTTAAGGGAAGACTCTCGCTGGGGGTCCTTTCTAATCTCCACTCTACAAGTTGTAATGGCTCGGCCCCCAATGAAATGATGCATGGACTAACTGTGTAGGTCAATACTGCCTCTGCTTCATCTGGCATGTGCTCATGCTGGGCTGAGCTTTAGTTTGAAATGTCACAGTTGAGCCATATTAACCAACAAGGATATATATATCTATAGTCTGTGCAAACGGCACGTGCCCTGGCTGTCATTTCAAGTTTCAGAGTTGACAATTGCCTCTCAGACCTGCTGCCTAAACAAATAAATAAATACAAAAATGTCACTGTCCTTAATTTATTGTTGGCCAGTCAGCAGGAGTGCAACTGCAAATCAGTCTCCATCAGAGTCGTGATTAACAGAGTGATTAATCAACTTGTGCACAGCGTCACGTATGATTTCGCGGTCCGATGGCACGTGCGCGGGAAAACAATATTAATAAAGAAGCCGTTACTCCAAATTCACCCATGCAATACGTGTCACGATTACATACAGGCATGCACACAATTCAACAGATAAAGCTATGAAAAGTTCAGGTAGCTGAGCAAAGCGCGACGTTTGGGAGGCGAATGGTTTAACAACCAACACTGAGCTTAACATGTCATCAGCTTCTGTTGCTCAGTTAACTTAGAAGTGCTTAAAACACCAGAGTCACCGCAGGATGACATGAAGCAGAAAGAAGCACCTACCTCACTCATGGCTGCGCGCTCTGTGTGTGTGCGTGCGTGCGTTTCTGCGTGGTTTCCCGGTGATCTGCGATGCGCACCGTCCAGTTGACTGAAGGAAGGCAATACACTACAGTCCTCTCCAAACCGCACCACTCGCGCGGTCTGCTTTTATAGCCCTGGCAGCGCCGCTTTCTTCAACCGCGTCTCCATGAAAACCAATAGGCACGTGGGTCTCTCTCTCTCTCTCTCTCTCTCTCTCTCTCTCT